>NW_023459540.1:0-54431 GCF_013731165.1 Rhagoletis pomonella | reverse complement strand
AGATGAAGATGAAGATGAAGATGAAGATGAAGATGAAGATGAAGATGCAGATGAAGATGAAGATGAAGATTAAGATTAAGATTAAGGTTAAGATTGGTAGCAAAAAGAAGTTTCACTTCAGTATCGCTTAAGATCCAAACACTTTTATGCCTTTCTTTCGAATACGTCGTATGCCAACAAAGAAAAACCCCGAAAAAAATTCCAAAAAGCTAATTAATTGCGCTAATTAGGCATTGAACCTGAACTGAAAGCGTATTATGGAAAATTAAAACGATTTGCTACGGACACCGGCTTCGGAAGTTTCTTCGAAAGCTAAACCAATGAATGGCGCGCTACGCAATAAAATTTAATTTATGCGAAAAACTTTAACGGAAGAAATTTTAGCAAAAAATATTTAAAAAGTGGAAACTTAATATTAAAGCGAAGCGAAGGGTTATAAGCAATTAGAAATGGATAGACAAAAGGCGGCAGGTAGGGCTGGCTTTTTGGGTGCGTATGTTGGCTAAAACAGACAGAGGTTCCTTTGTAGCATTCATACATTTTAGTATACGTCGTTGCTGTTGTACAACGACGATAACGCTAATTAGACAGCAAGCATTAACAAAACAAAAAACAACGAACGAGCAAAATTTTTCGTTAATTCATAAGCAAAATCATTGGCGTAGAAAATTTATGCTATACATATGTATGTATATGAATGGATAGCACTTTTTCTAGTATGTATAACATGTGAAATACATAGCTTCGTATACTCACATACTATTTGTATTTAGTTGTATGGCGCACAGCTGTCCATCGCTTATTTGTCTGCCTTAACTACACGTCAAACGTTTTGGAATTGAGTAAAAAGCCGCGGCCAAGATAAAGATATAGAGCGCGAGATAAGCATTGAACGGTTGCGTTGAACTTGGCTGCCACTGCCGCCAACGAATGGGACTTGTAGGTGCTCACCTTAAACTTGGCTTTTTTCGGTGCCGATGGCTTTTGAGACTACATAACTGGAGATGTATAGGTGCATGTGTGCATGAATGAGTGTGTTTGTGCTCGTTGAAGTGTAGCCATTTTTTAAGCCTATGTACATATGTATTATGTATGCTTGTATGTGTGTTTATTTGCTGTTTTCTAGTCTAACCGCCGCCGTTGAACTTGCCGCCAGGCATTGGTAGTATGTAGATATAAAAAGAGCAACAGTTCAAACAGATAACTAATATATAGACAAAAAGAGTCGTTTGCCTCAAAAGGTGTACATATGTATGTAAATTTGTAAGTATGTATGTGAGCTAGAAAAAGCATAAATAAATATGTCCGCATACGTTATGAATCGAATGAAGTTCCACCAAAAACACAAAAAAAAAATGACGAACATCAAGTCAACTTCTCTGTCTACCGCCAGCCATGTCTAAAGATTGCCGCCGCCTTTTGCTGCTGTCGGTTAGTCGCTGCTGCTGCTGCTAGGCTAAAAGAAACGCATAAATAATAGAAAAGAGCAGAAAATTTCACGAAATGGCTGGCTGTTCAACAAATAATGCCGTGATATACAAATAAACAAATAGAATATTACCTGCGCGTATATATGTACATATATTTGCTGGCATATAAAAATACAAGAAAAGAATAACAACAAATACCGCCACAGTTATGAATATGACAGCCGTCATAAAGCAGCTACATATATACATATTATCGCTGTCTGTAGCGCTTATCCCTAAAACGGCAACAACGTCAGACATGGTGCTTCTGCTAATTTGGATAATTTTTACAGCCAGCAATCAAAAAATATATTTATGTACAAACATGCAAGTAAGCAAATATTTATAAGAAGAAACTCACATATGACTTTTGCTACCTTTGCTTGCCCGCCGCTGACTGTACCAAAACCGAAAAATTATAAAGTCGATCTCCTTAGGATTTCTACAAAATTTTTGAATTCGCCGATTTTTTTATTGGTAGGCACACATGTATGTGCATTAGGGTGGTCCAACAAAAGTTTAAAATGTTAAGCTCTCACCCCTAGGATTTTTTTTTAAATGAAAAAAGAATACCCGTACTTTTTGTTAAATAAAATTATATTTAGAACTGCCTTAAAGGCCATGAAATTTTCTATATATTTATATGGGGAAAAAACACTTTTTTCTATGTACATAAAAAATGTTAAATGTTAAGATCTCCTCCCCTGAGATGTTTCTTAACGGAAAAAACGGAGGAAACGGAAACGGAGTTTTCCATGTACATATCGTCACCTGAAGTGCAAAAAGACGTGACTAAAAATTTTTATTTTTTCATTAAATAATGTGGAAATGGAAGTCGATGAAATCCATCACATCAATCAAAAACTGAATTTTGAATTTTTTATTAGTTACGACTTTTTGAATTTCAGCGACGATGTTTGTTACGTCTTTTTGTATTTCAGGTGACGGGATATTATATGGCAAAAAACACTTTTCTTAAATATGGTACAGAATTCTAGAAAGTCAATATTTTTCGATCGGAAAACTATTTTTTCTTCAGGGCAGTTGGAATAACAACACCCAATTGTTTATTCTACCACTTTTTAATACTAACGATTTAGTATGGGTCCCCCATTTTTTAAGGTTTTTAAGGGGCCTATAAAAACAGTTAATATTAAATAATTATTAAATAAACAATTGGGTATTGTTATTCGAAGTCTCATAAAGCGGAATAGAATTTTCTATCGAAAAATATCGATTTTCAGGAATTCCATACCATTTTTACGAAAAGTGTTTTTCCCCCATGCAAAATGCATAGAAATCTTATAGTGTATTTTTTACAAAATTTTTTACGAAAGAATCAGATGTTCTTAACATTTTAAACTTTTTTCCTCAGCATGTATTTTTAGACCACCCTAATGTGTATATGCAGATTTAAATTTTTTTATATTTAATTCTAGTAAACCAAAGTGCAAGTTTGAAGTGGCTACAAAATACCGTTGAATTTTGGTGAATTTTTTGTACGACTTTTTACATATTCCTCCATATAAAAAAAAAAAAAATTTACTTTAACCTTCAATAACTTTCTTTCATCTTTTTCCAAAATATATGTACATACCAAGGCACATTAAACAGGTAGTATCAGTAGAGCAAAAACAACATTTGCGTGTATTTTGTTGTTGCTTCTGGTATCGAAAGTGTCAACAACTGTTCTGAATTTTTTCTTCTAAATCAAAGCGTGCCATGTGAAATACAAAAAATTATAAAAAATAAAAAATTGAAATTGGAAAAAATTAAAAAATTTATGCAACTTTCTTTCCTAGTAAATTTGTTTGCTTCTCGAAGCATTGATCCATCCATCAAAGCGTGCCATGTGAAATACAAAAAATTATAAAAAATAAAAAATTTAAATTGGAAAAAATAAAAATTGATGCAACTTTCTTTCCTAGTAAATTTGTTTGCTTCTCGAAGCATTGATCCATCCTTTGCAAGGCCCAGTAATCAGCGGTCGTGCTGCCGAGTTGGGCGAACGTTCCAAAAGCTGCTATTCAATCGCTTGTTTTGTATGGAAAAAGGTTTCACAAGCAAATGGATTTTAACAACTTATAATTTTCGTGAGAAAAAATTAAAAATATTTGACGTTTTCGAGACCAAATAATTTGAAAATAAATCAAATCAGCTGCTCTACTGATACTACCTGTTCAATGTACCTTGGTACATACATATACATGCCGTTGACATAAAACGAGTTAGGACATTTCAAAATTGAAAATTTTTCCCTGTGTTATTCATGTATGTATCTACAAGTAGATGAGCACTGCGCTTTTGAAAGGCTTTTTTTCACTGTCTCGCAAATATTTCACAGCGGATTTTGAAATTTTGATTTCTTTTGAACCAGTCTAATGTACATTCATATCTACATACATATGTATGTAAGTACACTTGTATATCCCAGCAAACATTTGGAGTCATAAATGAGTCTTTAAGGAGTCCTATTTCGGAGCTATTACGCTCATAATGAGCTCATTTAAGAGTCCGATATGAGTGTGTTTCCCTTCCTACGAATGTCGACTTATATGAGCTTAAATTCATACATCAAATAAGCCTCAATATGAGTCATATTGGACTCTTATTGGCCTCATATACGGCTCATTTTGGACTCTTTTAAAACACGTTTTGGCCTCATATATGACTCTTTTTGAGACCCTTATCGGCCTCATAAATTGCTACATTCGGACTCTTATTTTAGGTTGCTCTTTGAGTCTTATTCAACTCACTATATTTGCAAAGGCATTCCGCAAAAAGTCCTTGCAAATAACATACATACATACTTACATGCATATACACATTCCAACATGCATTCAATAGCAGCAGCAGAAGCTAAATTTTGTTAATTTTTTGTTTTCTAATTATTTTCAATTTCTGTATCAACAAGTTTAGATATAAATTTCAAATCTTTAATGTTTTTATATTGGCACAAGGTGCTGGCTCATAACTTGGCTCATATATGAATCCTAAAAGATTCATATAAGAGTAAAAAATTTTTTGTTTTTGAAACTCATATTTCTTACCTACCTAGGACACCTTTCGGACTCATATATTCTGAACGCTCAGAATATGTTTGCGGGGATGCTCATTTGTGATTCCATTTAATTGTGTGTATCGCAGCGTTTTTGATAATTTGTATACGCCATTTTGTAGCTTATTAATACGCGCTTACTTATGTACATATTTTACACACATTTGCTTATTACTCATATTAGCTAATTTGCATAAAATGTATATTCAAAGTAACAGCGCCATTCAAATTGTTTATTAATACCAGTACAATTTAAAAATTTACACTCTAATTAACTTCGAAAGCGTTACTATTTTGGGGGTATGAACAAATGTATTTTTAAGTTTTTTCGCTGATACGCAGCCAGAGTGAAAGCGTTGCTAAATTTGAAGCGAAAATGTTAATCATCAAAATTATGAAAATGTGTAGGCAATAAAGCCATTAACTCAAAACGCGCTTATTGGTTTTTGGCTGAGACCAAGAAACTCACAGGGCGACTCTCGCTTCTGAATTTCAACTCATCAGAGTCTTTCCAACGACAAAAGTCTTTCGTAAGACAATTGTCAAATCTGGTAACTGGAAAGCTAGCCCTTGAAAACACAAACTGACAGATTTGCTAACGATAAGGCCTAAACATTGTTCTCTTTGCCTTTTAGCAAACAGTGTTCTCAAAATTAAATTGAATTTAAAAAAATCATACTTATATGTATTAGTTTTTTTCACGGTAAAAGTACAAATTAATAGAAAATTATACAAAATAAAGATAAAATAAAAATAATAAAATGTTTTTTTTTAATATCTGCAAATTAAAATGAAACTAGATTTAAAAAAATAAATCCAAAATAATAAAAAAAGTTCTCAAAACAATAAAAAACAATTTGTTTAATATCTACAAATTAAATAAAAAAAGGTTAAAAACGAAAAAAGCTAGAAATAGTATTTCCTTCATATTTCAAGTTTTCTTTGGACGTATGATACCATATAAGTATCTACATTGTATCTCCGTCCTTGTAGGGGCCTGTCATTCGATCCAGAGAAAATGTAGAAGAGATAGGATGGCCGATAATGGCTCTGTCTCTGGGTGCGAATATATTGCAAATAGAAATTTTAAATAGAATATGGGCAAGTAGCTTTTCGAATATGTAACGTTTTTAGATTTTAAAATTTTTTAAAGTTATCCAAAATTAATTTTTTATGCGTTCTTTCTTATTTCTTAATTCATCCGCAACTACCGCAACAGCTTTTTTTTATTTTGTGACCTATTCCAAGCACATTTTTATTTTGTGGAATAGATGCAAAGAAAAAAAAAAACAAGGTACAATAAACACCTTGAATCCCTTTCCACTCCACATTCAGAGCGCTCCGAAAACACTCATTCGAGATATTGCTGTGGGAGTCCCTTATGTCTCCATATGCGGAGTGTTCCGTAAACGCCCTCTTCGAGATGTTTCTGTGGGAGTCCCTTTTCACTCCACATTCGGAGTGCTCCGCATTTGGCTGGAGTTTGGCTAGCTGGGGAGGTATCAACGAAATTTTTGTTTAAAGGAATGCAATATGATCCAATTTTCAATCAATCTGTCGGTTAGGGCTGTATGAAATTGAACAAGAAAGAGCCTTGGCTTTAAGCGCATCGGTCGATTGCAGCTTATTGGCATAGACCTGTGACTTAAGAAAACCACACAAGAAATTTACTATCGACTTCAAATGGCGCGATATAACCATACGCCGGTATCATACCATTTGGCAAAAATTAATCGGTTCTCATCGTTCTATAGCGCTCGTCGTTGGTGGTGATGACCTCACCGACACAAAATAGTTCAGAGCCTTTATTTTTCAGCCAATTTGATTATTATTTTTTTTAATGTAAGGTGATGAGCTTTAGAAGAGATTTGTCACAGAAAGTATAAATTCTGAAGAAAATCGATTCTGCTAATTAATATTACATAATAGAGACTAATTAAAAACAATTATAGGGTTTCTCCAGATCGAGAAAAAAATGTAAATGTTAAAACAAAATTTCACAAAAAAAAATAAAATTTAACGTTTTATTTTAATTTTTAATATTCTTTTGCTGACGGTGCTAAAAATTGTCTTCCGCATACCTATGTACATAAATATGTATGTATGTATGTCAGAAAAATATTTTAAATTCAAGGGAAACGTTAAAATTTTTTTAATTTTTTTGAAATTTTTTATAACATTCAAATTCTTAACAGCTTTTATATTTTTTTGTTGGTTCTGGTCTCTAAAGTGCCAAAAAATCATTGTGTTAAGTTAAAAACAACTTTCTTGTTTTTTTTTTTTGCTTTCAGAAGCATTGATCGATCCTTTGCAAGCCCCAATAATCAGCGTTTGTGCCCCTGAGTTAAGCGAATGTCCCAAAAGATGATTTTAAATCGCTTCTTTTTATGAAAATACTTTCAATTGAAAATACATTTCGGTAATTTCCAATTTTTGTGAAAAAATAATAAACGATATTTGACACCTTAAAGTCCAATTAATAAAAAAAAATCAAATGATACTACCTGCTCAACATGCCTTGATACATACTAAAATTTGATGTGCTATAAAAGTGAATACCAAAATTTTTTTCAAAAATTATTATTTTTTAATTTTGCTTTTTTTAACAAACGCTGATTTTTAAAATAAAACTTCATTTTTTGGCCATGCTGCTCAATCATGTAACTTGCCATGGTGGTTTAGCATCAGTGGCTAATAAATAAATTTTAGGTAAGTCAGACAAACGAAACAACATCGTACAGTGGTTAATAAATGGAATTTTATGTTCATAATGCACTAGACCCTTCTTTTCTCAACCAATTTGATAATTTTTTTTAATGAAAGCTTCTAAAATTTGCAAGACACCAATTTTTTTTTTCTTTTTTTTTTAATATTTTTATTGAGCTTTGTACCACGATTGTTTATTAGGAAAAATTGAAAGAGCAACAAAGTCTAAGCGGTAGAAGTTATAGCACTATTTCGGAGATCACCACATCTCCTCATCAGACTTCTTTTTCTAGACTTCAGCAGGGATCGAACCTGCGAATTCGATGTTCAAAGTCAGAAGCGTTAACCAATAGTGCTATAACTTCTACCGCTTAGACTTTGTTGCTCTTTCAATTTTTCCTAATAAACAATCGTGGTACAAAGCTCAATAAAAATATTAAAAATAAAATGTTAACAAGCCACAATAACATTGACAATTTTTTTTTTGTTTATATTAAATTTTTTAGTGCAAAGTGCAGAAAAAGTCAATTGTCAATGAAAAATGTCGATTCTCCTATTCCAGTTGATAAATGTTACATAATAAAAACTAGTTTAAAACAACTGTAAGGTTGCCCCAAAAAAAAAAATAAAATTTAAATAAAAATTGTTAATGTTTTAAAAAACCTTTCCATCAAAATGAATGTTTTTTTTGTTCAGTTTTAAGAATTTTGGATATGCAATTTTATAGACCATAAAATATTAGTATAATAAAGTGCTAGTTTCAAGTGACTAACTTGTTTAAAACAACTGTAGGGTTCCCCTAAAACGAAAAAAAATTTCTGAAGAAAAATTTGAAATGTTTAAAAAAAAATTCAGCAAAATAAAAAAAAATTAGCTTTTAGAAAAATTTTGTATATGCAGTTTTATAGACCATAAAATTTTATACAATAAAAAAATTTCACCAAAATAAAAAAAAATATAATTTTATAGACTATAAAATTTTAGTGCAATAAAGTGCAAGTTTCAAGCGGCTAAGAGTTCGCGTTGATTTTTAATAATTTTTTTTTTTCGCTAACGTTACGAGCACATCTGCATGCTATAAAAGTGTTCTTACGCGAAAAAAAAAGATTATTAAAAATCAACGCGAACTCTTAGCCGCTTGAAACTTGCACGTTATTATACTCAAATTTAATGGCCAAAATCTACTCACGAATATTAAAAACCCTTTAGTTACTACCATGACACAGGCAAGTTGAACAGCCTCATCGTAACCTAAGGTGTTCTCCAAAATTAGTATCTCCCTTTCCCATTCTAGGTAGCACTAAAGCCACCAAGCATAACCTGTAGTTGCTTTATTAGGCGCTCGAAGAACCGTTCATTGGTCTCATCGTTCTGCCGCTGCGCCGTGGTGTGTGCAGAAACGAAGCTTATTTATGGAATGTCGTATTATTGCGGACTATTCGTTCCGTTTAGGTGGAGTTAACGTAGAGTTAAGTTGAGCGATTGAACCAGGGTGTAAAATTCGATATTGAGTACAGGAGTACAGGTATATATCCAGTAACTCTATCTTACCAACATGGCACTCCTACCTAAGTTCAATGCACAACTCAGAAATATTCACTCATTTATAATGCTTGCCTAAACCATCCAGTATTTCTGGTATTGAAAGATTTTCGAATTTTCATTGTTCCGTTCCTTTTATTTGAAAAATTTGCTAGAAGTTCATTGACTCCTCATTCTTCGTGATCACCTCGAATACAAGTCTATATTCATAGATAAACTAAAAAGCCCAATATCATGTCCACATGCATACATAACCAGCTAATCCCACCGCCAACTACACTCAACAAGCTGCCTGCTGGCGCAATGTTTTCTATGTGGTAAGTGGGCGTTTTGATATGCCTTTTGAGTTCACTATAAATTAATATCTAACTACGAGCAGCAGCTAAAATTATAAACAATCAGTTGTAATTCCAAAAAGCAATGAAGACAGCCTTACCAAATGGCGACGAGGCGACATTCCACAAATCGCACATCATCGTCATAAATTATATAGCCAGAACTTGTCATAAACGCAAATAAAATAATCACTATAGAAATCACTAGAATACGATTTGCGCATTTTTTTTTAATTTTTATTTCAAAGCTTAGTGATTTCACTTTTTTTTCGTGTGCGCAAAGAAGATAATTCAAACACAGGATGTCTTCAATATAATCAAAAGATGAAGTGATGTGAGGCAATGCGATGCGATGCGCTGCCGAGGCGTTGCGAAAATCTGTTGATCGTTTAAGAAAGTTCTTGCTGCTGATACGCTATGGTGGGCGGCGGCGGCGGCGGCGGCGGCGCTGACAGACGGAGGGTTGTGATCGCACGCGTCAGCTACTAGTAAATAATCCAGCAGGCGAAGCGCTGTTGATGGAAATCGAGTTGAGGTGAAGAGCAGTGTGAAAAGCTATGTTGTGTGAACGCCAATCAGCAACGAAGTGACGCGATGATCTGTCACCTTCTTGTTGGTGTTAGTGATGTAGATGTCACTGATGGTGATCAGACCATGTCGCTGACGGCGACAGCGGCGACGGCTGCTCCTCATTTCGCGCTGTTCTATAAAAAATCACTTTATTAGTAAATCCTAGCAGAAAGTATTGCTAAATAGTGTTTTCCTAATAGTGTTTTCGCATACAAACAGCGGTGCATGGTGCATTTGAATAAATAGTGCGGCTGTGCAGCTGTGTGGTTGAGTGGTTGTGTGGCGCTGTGGCATGTAATAAATTTCAACGACACCTACGCGCGCGCGAATTGCATGAAATGACACTTTGCGCTAAAATCAACAACAGCAATGACGACAACAACAACAAGCACTTGCAAGTGTAATAGACAACAGCGCAACGCAATGCAACACAACAATTGTCCGCCAGCGAACGGCAACTGTCAAGTGATAAATGACATTTAACATGCCTAAATGCATTTTAGTTGCTGCCACAAGCAACATATGATGCAGAAGATGTTTCTAATATTTATTTATTTTTTTGTTTTAAAGGGAAGCAATTTTCGGCACTGACTGTGCAATATTGCAAGGGAGTGGAAATTATAGAAATCCAAATAAAATGCCAGCGAGATTTTATATTTTACTTAAGTATGCTTGTAAAATTCTTACAGTTCTTAGGTAGCTCACCATTTATCAACACTTCATCCGATCTCAAAGTACTGATCATCAAAATGAAGATAACAAGGTAATAGTTATTTCAAAAGCCGGTTGAGAATTGCAAACACTTCTTGTTCTTAAATGAAACATTAAAAAAAGCATAGTAACCTAAAGACCCAATCAATCCGTTGTCGTTGTGAAGTAATTTTCATGGTGATTTAGATCTGAGACAGTTTCCGCAGATCAGACTATCACCCATCTTGTGGATTAGCCGATTTCAATCGACAGGCATTCTTTGAAGCACAGAAATTAACGTTTGCATTCGTTCAGCTTTTTGCCAACACTTCTATGGAGGAACGTCGCTATCGAATGACAGTTAATATTTAGAGGAATAAAGAACTGTTGTCTCCGCCTCCATGCTTGCTCCTACGAGGATCGGACTGAGCATCAAAACTCTTTGTTAATGATCGCGGTTTCTAATGAAACTTTTGGGTTTTTTGCTTCCGCACAACATCTAAAATGCTCACAGGATTGAGCTTTTGTCTTATCGTCCTTCTACTTCTCGGTAGCAACACATAGGAAACTTTTTGTACTGTATTATTCTTAAATCCATGCTTAATTCAATGCATTTGCTGTACTGCGGTGATGTCAATCTGGTATGTTTGCCGGACATCCAGACACTTGCCTACTGAAGGTCCGGACATTCCTGGCGCTTAAGCGTAAATCGTAGTCCCTTTTTCATATGCAGGTGCATTCAACGCGAGGGCGAGTCATTATCCGAGACTTTTTTATCATTTAATTGGACTATTTTTTCCATGACGGACACCAAGCTAAGTGCACAAGCCCCAAACGCAGCCACTGGATTTTACTACGTCGTTTCCTTAGAATTTTTGTTTCTAAAACCTCTTCAGACCAACATATTTCATTTGTTTTGGCTACTTTCGCTAGAATTCAGATTATTTTTGGATTATTCGTATGTTTTAATTCCAATGTCAACTCTGTTGGACGTCGCCAAGCTAGCTGATACATTATGCGTTTATTTACTGATCGCGTTGGTTTGAAGAAAAGTTTTGCTACGCAGCGCTATATCACGAGGGCAGTTTAATAATTCTGGCACTCTTTTTATTATTATTTTTCTATCAAAAGGTGGCTTAAATTCTCAGCAAAGTCTGCTTTAAAGGCGCGTATGGTCGATGTAATACTTATTCATAGGCTCATGCAGCGCTTATCAATCGAAAGTTGGGTCTTCGGATTCCGTGCTGCCGTCTTACTTCTAAGGACAATCGCATCTGTCGAAGTCGTGGGCTTCCCACCTTTTAAACAAAGTTGCTGCAGGGTCTTACTTTTGCATGGAGAGATGAGTGTGCAGCTGTGTCCGTCGCAAGACCGCTCTCGCCTGCAGGGAAGAGTTTAGTTTCAGCAGCTTCTTTCATACGAGTACTCTGCTTAGCGTTCGCAGAGCTGACAGCTTTGTTTTGCAAACGCATTTGAAGTTTTCTCCTCACAGCGTCCCTCCTACTTCCATACCATGAGGCGTACTTCTTCCGCAGAGCCTTTTCTATCAGCGTCGAGGAAGTGTAATTGTGTTCACGTATTTTCCCGTGGAAGCGACGAGAGCGTTGTTTACCCAATCTTTCTCTTTCGCTTCTTTTCATCGTTTTTGGCGCGACCGGTTGCAGCTGATTCCTTAGTATCGGGCGATCTCAGTACGCAGGCAGTACGCCTACTTGCAGATAGCTAATGATTGGACTGGTCGATCGCTGGAGCCTGTTAGCAACATAATAGTAGTACTTCTGAGGATTTCAGAACCATCATTGGCTGAATACTGAGGGCCGGGCTGATTCGCTATTTCGGGCGGGATGCGGGTGGCATGTTTAGCTGTGGCATTTCATACCTCCTGCCAGCCCATATAGCTGAGGCGCCGACCACCCCCTGTTGCCCCCTTTCTTACTTACCGCAATTCAAGATACTCTACGCATCGGGAATGCTAGCGTCGATGGTGACAAGAGGGTCCATCAAGCCAGTGGGCGAGGTTGTAATTTTTGAGGTAAGGCTGGAATATTAACCTCACTTTCCATTAACTTGTCAAACTATTCCCATGTCCTTTAATTGCATGGTCTTCTTTTGGCCAAAGCAGCCACATTCGAGAATATAAATAAATTAGTTGTCTTTATTATCTTCCGCGTTCTAAACTTAAAGCAAGAAAGTGCAGGAAGAAATTGGCCAAAATTCATAGTAGTACAAGCTTTCAATTATCGCTGGTCTGTAGGGATGACCGGTGGTGGGATTCATCTAAGTTTTGTAAGGTTTCCGGTTTCGTTTTTCTTCATAAGTACTTTTCTAATCGGCATCGAGAGCACTTCAGACTTGAAAAATCAACATATGTCTTACCTCTGATAGTTTTACTTTAGCTACAACTTCCACCCAACTTCTCCCGTATTTTTTCACTGATTCATATATTTTTTAGCGAATTTCTAGATAAAGATACATAACGAAATCCTTTACTACGGACAATTCTTTAACTAACTTTTTCAAACCGCGTGACGTCTTCAGCACCACCAACTCCCAGAATGCATACCCGCAAACAAAAAAAAAACCTAGCAGCATGTTGCTGGCCAAAAGTAATCAAACAATTATGCATTGGCGTGCATTGCGTGGGTTGGACAAGGTAGTCACAAAAAGAGAAAGAAAGGAAAACCAAATATTGTACAAATAATTAATTTTTCATTACAATCGAATGTCAAAAGTAACCCTTTTCCACAGTATACTGTGCCCTTTTCTGCAAAATAAAATAAAACCATTGAAAAATTACAAGAAAACCAAATAATGCAAAGCAAAGAAAAACGTTATTTTCGCGTGTTATTTTTACGAGTACAATGCAAGTGAAATTTCTATTCTTGACGCTGCTTAATTTTTAGAAACAGCTGAGGAAAAAAAAAACAAAAATAACCATGAAAAATGGCTCAACAGTGGGTGGTTGGCCGCATGCCTCTGCGTCTATGCACATTTTTCATACGCTTTACGCTAAACTTTCAGCGACTTTAAACTTTCTTGGACGATTTGCACAACGAATTGGTTTACTGGCTTATTCTACCTTTTTCTTAATTTTCTCTGTTGCCAATATTGATCCCCTTCGCCGCCGTTTGTCTGCAGTTTCCCTATATTTTAGCGTTGCTGTGTTGCGGCGACTTTTTCATTTCTATAACTTTCTCTTGCATGTTGTTATTGTTATGTTTTTATTATCGAAAAAAAACTTGGAACAATATTTTTCTGTAGACTATGAACTTTGCTTAAGGCTTAAGTGAGAGGTGCAGAGCATGCAGAAAACAGCCGCAATTGAACAGCTTATTGATTTGCGACTAACTTCCTTGTAATAACGAACAGGCTCACACCCAAGCTGGTCAACGTCTTGTAATAACACAACAACAAACCTTTAGCCGCTTTCACTACTTTTCCCTGAAAAGGGTGAGGTGCAAGCTGTTCAGTCAAAGAAAAACAAATCCAAGCTGCAGTCAATGGCTTAAGAAAAATAACAAAAAACGCTTTCGTTTTTGTAATTTTTTATAATTTTTTTCAACGCCTCTTTGCCAATTTTTGCCACTTTTTTGTTTGCTGACGGCAAACAGTAGAAATTATTATAATTTCCTTTAACTCATCTCACCCCACCACGTTTGCGCGCCTTAATGTATGCCTCCGTATGCAGTAAAATTTTTAATCGCCTTCGATACGCTATAAAACGGAAACGGAAGTGAGCGCTAAAGCGAGCGCGAAGCGAGAGGTTGCGTCAAGCATAGAAAGCGTGGAAAAAATTCCAAGAAAAAAATAGCAAAACTAAGGAAAAACAAGTCGACTACAACAATAAATATCTTATTTTTCAATGTTAAACACAAATACGGTCCAACGCTGGTAGCGGCACAAATTAAGCAAATACGCCATAAGGACGCCCAATAGCGCAATTCTGCTTGCTAGAATTCAACAAATAAATATTAATGAAAACACTAAAAATACAAAAAAAATTTAAGACACAATAAATTTGTATCCCTTTGGCAGCCAAAGTTATTGGCCAACATTTGGCTGCAATGCATCCTTTGGAGAAAAAAAAACTCAGCACAAAAAAAGGGTGCCGTCGAAAATCGAAAACCTGCCATAAACCTTCAACATCGCCGTCTGTTGTTGTACTTAAAAACGTCTTAACCGCTGCCAACCACCACTACCCCAATTTAGCCAGCACCTGCGAACTGCTAATACACGCCAGCCATGCACAAGGCGTTTTCCTCGTTAACCCTTTCCTTTGTGCTAAACGCCTGTTTGCCTTCAAAAAAATAATAATTTTTTTCGCCAATTTCCCGCAGTCGATTTTTATTTCAGCGGTATACGCTTGTGATTTCTTTGCTCTGGCAGTTGTTTTGACTGTTGTGCGTCTTTTTCGCTGTTTTGCTCACTTTTTTTAATTTTTTCCCCCTTTTTTGTTATTATTTTCTTTTGAAATTTTTTATCCCCCTCCCAACTCAGCGTAATGCATACGTCTACTTGTTTCCTCGCGTGCCAGCAGCGCCTGATTATAAATTAATTTTAATATTGAATCCTTTTATAGACTCAGCAGCGGCGCAGGCTGCCTATGGGCTACAATATTTCACTTTGGCTAAGAAAAATTTTCTGCGGTAAAATTGATAAAATTGTTCAGAAGTTAAGTTTCGTCCCCTTGTTTGTTGCTATTGGCAGAAACACAGTTGGGTGAAAAAATATGCTATTTAGGGTATGAGGAGAAACCAATTATATATGACAAGCCAAGGGAGTATATTCAAAGAGTATTTGTGGATCAATATATGAGCAATTTTGGCTTCTCAGTTACTGGGTGTGACTGAAGATCCTCATGCGAAATACTGGATATTATCTTTGTGTTAAGTTCAACCAGGTTCTAACTCTAAATGGGCAAAGGATTAGACATCAAGAACAGCAAGTTGGAAAATATATACTCTTTTAGCCTAAGTTAGGTCAGGTCATGCTGGATGGCCAGTAAAGGCTTCACACTAGAGATAGGCGAGGGCCTAATTTTTGGTGACAGGTAATAAGGTAAACGGAAATAAGGTCAATTGACTTTATTTCCCACCCTGGTGCGAAATAAAGTCAATTGACATTATTACCTTTTCAAAAGCGAAATAAAGTCAACAAAAATTTGGAAATAAAGTCATTGACGCTATTTCTTCATTAAAATGGAAATAGCGTCAACAATGCTTAAATTATATCGATTCATAGAAAAAATGTTGTTCTTACAATAAACATTGCCCCGTAAGTGTTGTTTTTTAATAGATGAAAAAGGTCATTGCCAAATCCTCAGTGTTGTGATATTAATCCACACACAATCATGAACTACCACCAATTGATTTTATTAAAAAAATTTAAATTACGAATATGTAAAAACACGATGCAAAAAACTAAACGCCTGCGCAGAGCTGGAATACGAAAAATATTTGAAGAAAGAGTTTAGAAATGATCCATAACTTGCAAAACATTTTTCGTTTCCATAAAAATAAAGCGAACACTATTAAATTGATGAAACAGTCCATGTCCAAAAACCCCGGAGGAACACTGAAAGAATTCTGTGTTTTAAATTAGCATATTTTTAACGAATTCGGAATGTCTAAGGTGGAAAAGAAACAATTATAGAAAAAGAATTTTCTTACACTGTATTCATGTCTCCGGCAGCAATTTGTGACGACATCATTTAAAAGCAGCTAAGGAGAATTACGACATTATTTATTAGATGGCACATTCAACGAGCCAATGTGTCAAAATGCGGTTATAAACAATTATTGATTATTTAATATCGGAACCGAGACCATATAAGTTAACTGATTGGTTTTCACACACTTTTGAAACACAAATTATATGCTTTTTTACTGCAGACAAGTTGTTGCCCCACAACACAGCAGAAATCTTCCAATCAGGGCTGCCAACTATCCTTAGTTATGAGGTGCAATAATGAGGATAAAAAATAGCCAAATAGAAAAATAAAAGTGCCAAAAAGGTGTCATTCCTTTCAATCATTCACATTTAGCAATAAAATCAAGCTACATTTTCCAAACAAAAGTCCAATAATAAAATAAGATAAACCAGTTGAATAGCCTTTATAATTAGAAAATTTTAGTTGAGAAAAACAAATGCATGCAAAGGATTTCAAAAAAATGTATTGAAATGTTATTTTTTTTAAAAAGTGCCATTTTGGCACTTTGTGCCAAATTGAAAAATTAAGGGCCATTTGAAGTAAAATTGGGACAAATGGCACGGTTTGAGCCAAGTTGGCATCCCTGCTTCCATTAACTTACAAATATTAAAATGTGAAATATCGAGGGCTTGAATTCATTAATACCCTATATCTGCAATTTGCACATAAACTAATTTGTGATTTTAGAAACCATCTGGGACTTATTACCTGTCGTTATATAAGGTAGCATTAATATCACTGATGACAGTTAAAGCTTAGGTGGATTTTTATATCAGAATCTCATCTTTGTGAAAAGTGTGCAGATAGAGGGTATTATTGAATATAAGCCCTCGATGTTTAAAATATATAAAAATTTTATTTCAACGTATACAAAAAATAAATGTACCTGCGATACAGCACGGTGGGAGACGGGGAAGGGGGGCCGGGGAAGCCGCGGCGTAGCGTGACGTGGTGTGCGCGCCGGTCGCGCGGGGTACGCGAGCGCGAGCGCGGTGCGGCGCGCTGGCGCGGGCCGCCGCGAAGCTAAGCAAATTTAATGTTTGAAAGAGAAATAATGTCAATGGATTTTATTTCGTTTTTAAAAAAGCAATAATGTCAATTGACTTTATTTCGCACCAGGGTGGGAAATAAAGTCAATTGACCTTATTTCCGTTGATCTTATTACCTGTCACCTAATTTTTCTGGGCCTGCCCGGAGCTAGTGAAGAACACATACCTATTCGAAAAGACGCACGGATGAAAAATCAGTGATGCCAGGCCCAGGAGGGCACGGCACGACCGAACCCGATTAGACACGGATTATCTGGAATTGTACCAAAAAATATTTACTTTAACGAAATAATTCAGCATATTTGTTAGAAGAGTTCCATGATAAATTTCTTGGCCAGAAAATTAGAGGCTTATAAGTACTTATTAGGCTGGTTAAAAAAAATTAAAAAATTTTATTCATAAACGCTCCCTCAGGCTATTGTTATTTGTGGGAAAAAAGGGACATATTTTTTTAGTTTGAAAAAAAAAGTTTTTTTAAAGATCGCGCTGGTCCGTTTTTATAAAACGCTGATGTTCTACATTCTTTTATTTGCGTGACATGTTAAAATGAATTTAAAAATGTTGGTATTGCACCGAATTGGCCCGAAAATATGCTTTCGAAAAGAGAGTACTAAAACTAAAACGTTGATACTGACCGATTTACGCATTGCCATGGGTTGAAATTTGTTACCAGGGGGTTTCTAGAGTTGATTATTAGGAATCTGAAGTCAATTTTTTTAAATTCAAAATGGCGGATCCAATACGGCTATCAAATAAAAAAAAAACTACTAAAAACTTTGATACTGAACGTTTTAAGCATTGCCATGGGTGTAAACCGGCGATAAGCTTAATCGTTAAAGGAAATGACACGAGTAGACCAGATGCTACAATTTCATGGAAATCGCCATTAAGGTTTTGAAGTGTTAAAAGAAATCCATAAAAATTTTATTAAATTGAAAGAAAAATATGTTGACAAGTAGTGCACTTTGTTTAATTGTTATATTTTATTTTCTTTTAGATAGAAATTCGAGCGGAACTCGGTGGGCAAATAGGCAGCTGAATAAATGCTAACAGAAAACCGCAACAATGGACAGACTCTCACAAGCAAAAAAAAATAAACAAGCAATAGGCATAAGAAAATAAAAGCAAGAAATTAAATAAACTAAAATAGGTACTCCAGATGTGGTTGCGCATGTTTGTCTAACTTCCTTTTAATGTTGCTAGCCTACAAACATAGAAACTTAAATAAAGTCTGTAACTCATTTGCTTGATGAACAAAGAAAAGTGTCTCAAATGTGTAAAGCCGTGAATGAATGGCTGGCTGAGTGGTGAAAGAAATGTGATGTAAATTATTAAAGCGTATGGGAAAAAGACTATAAAATTTTTATCTACCAACTTACACACATACGTACCTACATAAGCGTACACATATATGTGCATATAAATTTAAATAATGATCTTGAAAACGCTGTAATTTTGGGGAAGTTTAAATTTTAGTAAAGGAATTCTTGGAATAGAGATTGGCTGTATGAAGGTACATAAGTGGCCAGGTGTGCTTCAAGATAAGAGATTCTAACGATCCTGCTCAGGCAGATAAACACTTAGCTTCTCTTGAATAGTTTTTATATTAATCAAATATTTGTCATTTTTATTTCTAAACGTTGTATTATTGGTCTCAATGCTCATATAAAAAATATTTAGCATGTGAGACATTATTATTATTTTTACGGTAAAGTAGTTTTCCATTCAAAGTAAATAAAAGAAGATGGCCATTTTAACTTTTTTACAAACTTATTCACTCGCAAATATACTTTTTGGGTAAAATCGATATGCATACGCTCAAAATTTTATTCCTTTTGGCTTGAAAAACTCCTTATTTTTTTACTTTCATGGCTGGATTAGGCTGTGTACGGAGGAGCCGAACCTCGTTCTCCGCCACTCGAGCGATCAAATAAAGTTACAAAGCGAAAAGCGCTTCTCTAAGGAGGTCGACAGCCACAACGAACTGCACCTTAACGAAACGACGAGCTTTCCCCAAAGGCAGAAAAAGCCCACAGCGAAGGCACACGTCAAATGCAACCAAACCCATCGAAATGAATACCATGTTACCCACTGATACGGGAAGTTCAAAGGCTAGTTCGAAAAAAAAAATGGAAAGCTTTCCTCTCAAACTCCGAGCGTCCTGTGCCTTTCAGTACTAAGCTAACTATCCAGTGAACTGCGTCTAGTCAGATTGTTATGGATGCACACGGGCCTGGGGATAAAGATGCACCTAGAGCTAACTCATGGGCTGCGGTAGAGCCAAGGTCTTAACCAAGCAGGGCACAACTAAGCCAATTGATCTACTGGATGAGCACCCCTGGTTTAGAGATCCGCTTACCGATTTCTACAGGAGCTGAAAAGCAGTGAAATATCACTAATGCTTTGTTCATTTCCTAGCGAATGCCTACCGTGACACACTTTTCCGAGAACCGGGATAGTTAAGATGCCGTATCGCCAAAAGATCGCGATGTTTTAAGTGCACTTATGGAGAGGTTCGCGAAAATACTTTACTGAGCAACAAAATAAGCCTTTTCTACACAGATCGAGCTCTCGAATTAAGCCTCTCCTTCAGTACTGAAAACAAAATTTTCATAGTTTCCTAAATTTTCGTTTACTTTTTATTACTCTGGCTTTATTTTGTTTCTCTTTCTTTAGTTATATCGGAGAAACTTTGCATTCGAAGCTTCTTCCAGACGGTTTCGTCTTTCTATGCAGATCAACATATCTAAGTTGGGCTGAATGGTTCGCCTTGACTGGTAGCTTTTCTGAGCAGGATATAGCCATTCTCAGGTTAATTTAATTTTTGAATAGCCCAAGCTGATATAAGAACCTAGGACATCTATCTTTTAGATGCGGTCAACATTTATTTCTAACAGGAATACCATCACTTGGAATCATTTTTCTAAAACTCTAACTGCCGGTTTCACCAGAAATTTAAGTAAAAAATTATTTTTTTTCCCCGTCTTTGAATTTTCTTATTAAATTCAACTAAAAGAAATAATTTTTCACTCTCATAAATTGCTTTCGTGGAACTGATCATAACTACATTTTTAACCGACTTCAAAAAAGGAGGAGATTATCAGATCGTAAGAATATTTTTTTTATGAATATACGCAAGCCCGTAACTTGCAAAATCGTTTTAATGATCCAATTTGATTCAAATTCATGATACATATGTGTTAGTTGCAGCAGAAGTCGAAAACCTTTTTTTTTCACGAAGAAATTTGAAAAGAGAAACTCTGCTAGAAATAAGGAAAAAATATAAAAAATTATGAAGAAAACTTTATTTTGACAATTTTTTAGGACGTTGTTAAAACACGTGTTTTATGATCTGATGATAATTTATCTTATGAATTTAGTTAAAATTTTCAACCTTCCTAAAAAATATTTTCGGTCGTAAGCCTCCTTAAACCTGTTTCTTTTGACAGCCATACTTCAACATTTACTCTATCTTATCAATTTACTTAAACTGAAGTATACAAACAGCTGGCAACTCTCTAATTTTTTTATTTATATATTGTAAGTCAAACCTCTAGCAATGCATCGGTGAAAATTGTATTCAATTCCTTGCATTAGTTAATGAGTGAAGCGCGCACAAACATACAAACAGACAGACAGACACAAATAAATTTTTATTTTTTGGTATTTTAAATTTTATTATTTGTATAAATTTGACATAAAATTATAATAAAATTTTGCAAAAAAATAAAAAAAAATTTTTTTTATCTCTGTGCATTCCGCCAATAGCTGCGTACTTCTTTTGAGCCGTTATTGTCACTTTTAATGGAAGTTTTCCAAACCACAGTTGCAAAAAGTCATAAAAATTAATGTTTATGAGATATTTGCAAGTGCGAATAAATAGTAGTTAGTAAATGTGTATGTAAAGGCATACATTTGCATTAAGTATTATACGCACAAGTCACCACTGTCAATGCCCCCTCATCAACAGGTTTTTGAGTAAGTTTTGGTTTCGTAATTAAATTAGACAATAACTACGCAATCGCAGCGGTGACAATGCAAAAAAAAACAACAGAAAAAGAAGCAACCACAAGCGAAATGCATGTGAAATATAAAATAAATACATAATTTTCCAAAAAAAAAAAAGAAGAAATTAACAGAAGTAACCGCTACTTCAGGTGGTTAGGTAAGTACTAAGGCATACATACATGCATATGTATCTATGTATATGAATCTATATACATAAGCACATAGTATATTTAGTTTAGTATTTACGTTTAACTTAAATGTCACTCTGTGTGTGTCTGCGTTTGTTGCGTCTTCCTATGCCACCAGCTGCGTATACATATTTGCTTAAGCCACAAAGCTGTGGGAATTTTCATTGAAGTAAGCATGAAAATACAAACTTACTACAATTTAGGGAGGATTGCGGGGCGCATGCTAGTAGGAAAGTTGCGCAGACGCATTGTTTTTCAATTGAGTTTTAATTTATTTATTTGCTTTTCATTTATTTTAATTTTTTTTCTATCCGCTCCTTATGATCAAAAGTCGGAAAGTACTAATTTTTAGCTACCTACAACTTTCTACTTTTCTCATTCGAATATTTCCTTGTGATTAGATACATAAATACATATATTCATACATAGTTACATACAATGTACATTAGGGTGGTCCAAAAATGCATGTTAAAAAAAAATGAAAAGTCCGAATTTAAATGCTCTACTCCCCCAGGATTGTTCTATATTGAAAAATATGCCCCTGTTTTTTTTTGTTTCGAAATCAAAAAAATGTTTAAAGTTCGCTTTGCCATATTCTGTTATAGTTCTACAGAATTTTTTCTTTTATATGATATCCTTATTGTTATCCTACATTACACTGAATTAAAAAAAAAAAAATTTTTGAAATAATCATATTTTTTAAATTTCAAAATCCTCTTAATAAAAAGCCTGACGCCAGAGAGAAAAACTAAGTACGCAGTTTTACTATAATTTACCCATAGTTTGGCGAATATACTTATTCACTTTTTTGTATGTAAAATTTACTGTCGCTCGGTGTTACACGGAAAACTTTAAGCGCATTGAGTGACCTATAAATATTTTTTGATTTTAAAATAAAAAAACGGCGGTGTATTTTTTCAGTATAGAATAATCCTAGGTGGTAGGAGATTTAAAATTCCGACTTTACCTTTTTTACCACCCTAATATCCACACATAACTATATGTACATATCTGCATTATCTACTTTTTCTCGTTTTTTCACGCAGCTTCTCATGTCATCACATCTACACACTACTCACGCAACTTCAATTTTTCCGAAATCAGCAATTTTTTCCCCTTCGCTGCTTTGTCGAAATGCCATTACAGTCATTAACTTCTGCCATACAGTTGTCATTGTCTTCCATTTATTGCTGCTATGTGTGGCTGCAACTATTATTACGTTTGTTACATAAATATCTACATCTACATACGTACATTTGTTCATGTATGTATGCTTGTAAGTATGTATTAAAGTTTTCTCATCTTCTCAGACACTTTTAAAAGTTGAAATTTTATTAAGTTCGAAATTAATACTTAACATAGATACGAGTACTGTGAGTTCACATCAATTATTTCACATTTTCTTAAGCTTTGCTATTGAACTGCAGCAGCCAAAATTAGTAGTCTCGGGAAGTTATTAACGTGCAATTACTATTGTTGCATGTAGGTTTTGGCACTTAGAATACGTGCACATAAGCCTTAGCGCCACGGAGTTATTGTTGAATATTAACCAAGTTGGAATTCCAAGTCACTCAATAAAGCGGAAGATTTGGGTCAAACAAATGAATAAGTAGTAAGTACTCAACATACATGAATGCATTTATTCTCGCTTCAAATTATAAAAATGAATATGTGCGTGCAGTTCATCCAAACCCTGCTAGGAAATAAAGGAAACAATTTTACGAATTAGTCAACGATTTAGAAATTCTAAGCATTAACAGCTTTGAAATGATTAAACCGTTTTTTTGGAGTCCAATATAATGTATCGAGTATTGATTTGAAAATGGCAAACCTCCGAGTGTATTTCTGCCCTGAAAAATAGGTTGACGGCGTTAAGATTCGGCGTAAAACTCTATCCTTTGTGTGACAATATCAAGGCGCACGTCAACCTATTATTATGTACGGCAAAAGTCCAGCATGTTAATTCCTCAAGGCGTGTAAACGGTGAATCGAAAAAAAATCGATAAAAATATCGACAACGAAATCGAAAACAAACTTGATAACAAAACCAATAACAATACTGATAAAAAATATCGATAACAAAATCGTTATTATTTCGATTCTTCTTTTTTGGCGCTGTAACCGCCTAAGCGATTTTGGCCGAGTTCAGCAAAGCACGCCAGTCGTTTCTATACTGTGCCAACTGACGCCAATTGGAAACGCCAAGTGTAGCCAAGTCCTTCTCCACCTGATCTTTCCCTCGCAGTGGGGGCCTCCCTCTTCCTCTGCTACCGCCAGCGGGTTCCGAGTTGAATACTTTCAGAGCTGGAGCGTCGGTGTCCACTCGAACGACATGGCTAAGTCAGCGGAGCCACTGTATTTTGAAGCTCATACAGCTCACAGCTTTGGGGCTGAATTACCAGAAATATAATTTTTTTTAAAGACACATACTTCTCAAACTTTGAAACTGGCTTTCCCAAAGGAAACTAGGTGCGATATCTAAATTCAAAACATAACTTTTAAGATTTTGTGGATTTCCAAGAGGGCATGAAAAGTTTTGTCCTACGCACGTACATACGTACAGGAATGTATGAACACTATTACGAAGCATATGTCATATTGTTTGTGTTAGTATATATGTATGTATATTAGGGTGGATCAAAAACGCATGTGAAAAAAGTAAAGTCAGAATTTGTATGATCTCACCCCCTAAGATTGTTCTACACCGCAAAAAATAGGCCCCTATTTTTTATTTTGAAATCAAAAAATATTTAGAGGTCGCTGAAAGCGCCCAAAGTTTCCCATGTGTTTTTTATATGTGGAAAAAACAACTTTTCGTAGAAATGGTATAGATTTCTTTAAAACATTTTTCTTTCGGAAAACTCTGTTTCTCTGCAGGAGATTCCCAATAATAAAACCCAATTGTTTATTTAACAATTTTTTCATCGCAACTATAATTTATAGATCCGCCAAAAACCCAGAAAAAAAACCCCGAAAAATGCAATGGTTGGAGCAATCAAGAATATTTAGTATTAAAAAATGGCTAAACAAACAATTGGACATTATTACTGAAAACCTCCTGAAGAGAACCAGAGTTTTCCTATCGAAAAATATGGATTTTCAAAAATTCAATACCGTTTCTACGAAAAGTTGTTTTTTCCCCATACAAAAATACATGGAAAAGTTTAAGCGCTGTGAGCGACCTCTAAAAATTTTTTGATTTCAAAATAAAAAATAGGGGTATACTTTTTTTCGATATGGAACAATTCTAGGGGTTGCGAGCTTACAATTCCACCTTTACTGTTTTTTGGACCACCCTAATCTATATCCAGTGGTTTGTTTCGAACAGCTTTAGCTTGTTTGCAGTAATCTAAGCTAAAGCTTCATATGCGGTTAATTGAATTTTGTGTTTTCCTTTCAATAAAAGTAAAGGAAACGGAAATTTCTAGAAATTTATGGCACTTAATTTAATGTGCCTTTAAAAAGAAAAAGTTCCTACAGATGAAGTCATAAGTGTTGTGACTTTAGTTCGATTAGAGCGCAATTGCGTGTGATGATTAATAAGGAAAATGAAAATTAATTAAAAGGTGCACTCGAAAATGAGGTCAGCTTTGGCTAGTGATGTAGAATTTAAGCTGTGGTGTGGCATTCGATTAAGTGCGTATACAAAATTTATTTATTTTAGTTTCATGAAACTAAAATTGAAGCGTATGATATTCTAAAAAATTAGGCATTTATAAATATCTATATTTAACTACGTATCAATTTTTATTTATTATTTTATATAAGTATATTTTTAGCTCCGATTATTCAAATTTAGAAACTGCAAGCGTTATATCTTATATATAAAAATAAGTGCACGTTTTTGGTGTGACCTCATAACTTCAGAACGGCTTTCTTTCTTTCATGCAAATGGTTTATGCGAAGTTTGCCCGAATTCGGAAAAGGGGGCGTGGCACCACCCATACTAACTAAAATATAAAAATAAGTGAACGTTTTTGGTGTGACCTCATAACTTGAGAACGGCTTCACGGAATTCAACCAAATTTATGCGACATATTCGGGCTATCAAGCAGATGGTTTCTGTGAAGTTTTTTTGAATTCGGAAAGGGGGCCTGGCGCCTCTATTTTATATATAAAAATTAGTGAGTTAGCTTATAACTTGAGAACGGCTTAACCGAACTCAACCAAATTCATAAAGCTAATTCGGGCCATCATGCAAATATTTTATGTGGAGTTTGCCCAAATTTGGAAAAGGGGCGTGGCATATGTATCTTATGTATAAAAATAAGTACACGTTTTTGGTGTGACCTCATAACTTGAGAACGGCTTCACCGAATTCAACCAAATTTATACGGCATATTCAGGCTATCATCCAGATGGTTTATGTGAAGTTTGCCCGAATTCGTAAAAGGGGGTGTGGCACCTCCCATGCTAACTAAAATTTTTATGTTGTATATCTCTTGAAATATTTGTGGTAGAGTACTGGAAATTGGTATAGAGGTATGTATATCAAATAATTCCATACTCGTGGAGAAAAATGGGCGGTATTCGAAAAGAGGGCGTGGGACCTCCCATCTTATATATATAAAATAAGTGCAAGATTTCAACCAAATTCATACGGCTTAGTCGGGCTATTATGCAGATGGTTTGTGTTAAGTTTCCCCCAATTCGAAAAAGGGGGTGTGACACCACCCATACTAACAAAAATTTTCATCTGGTATATCTCTTAAAATATATTTGTGGTAGATTACTGGAAATTGGTATAGAGACATATGAAATAATTCCATACTCATGGAGAAAAATGTGCGGTATTGGAAAAGGGGGCGTGGCAACTCCCATCTTAAATAAATAAAAAAATAAGTGCACGAATTCTTCCAAATTTTAACGGTATATTCGGACTATCATGCAGATGGGATATGTGAAGTGTGTCCGAATTCGGTCTAGCGGTTCGTGATATATGACAGTTTATGTCTGTCCCATGAACCACGTACATATATGGTACAACAGCAGATACATGAAAAATCGAAAACATAGTGAAAAATTTTTGATATAATGTGCTGTGTTTATTTTTTCTTCGGATAAATTAAGTCAAGTATTACCATGGCTGCAATATAGTAAAAAAAAAATCATATAGAAAAATTCCAGGTTTTTTCATTCATTTTTCAATATTTGGTGTAGAGAAGCACACCGGGGTACCGCTAGTTTTAAATAAAATGTAACTTTGTTAAATCACATACTTTTTTAATATGCTCGAAATTTCATAAAACTGAATGTAATTACATATTGAAAACTTGTGCGCTAACCCTCAATTCCATGACACCCCCCAGCGCTGAAGTATATTTATTAAAAATTGCATGTCGTCAATTTGACATACGCTGTCAGTTGGAAATTAACATTTTTTTTTTTATGTTCACAACACTGCGGCGATATGCTCTCGTGCCGACAAGGTTTCCGGCTTTTTTCTCTCCAACCACAGGCAAAAAAAATATTGGTGAACAGACGCTTTTTTCTGTCTACAGATGTCAAAGTGAATGGAAAGTTCAAAGCCGTAATATACAATTTATCGAATGTATGTATGTATATGACTATATAATATGTATGCTATATGTGTGTATGTAAAATATGGCAGTGCATATTTCAAATGAAATTAACTACTTACAAATACAGTTGTACACACATATGCAAATTTCTATATTCATGCGCTTGTTTTTTCTTTTTTACTACCCAAAAAAAATATTTTGTTTTTTCACCAATTTTTACCCTCACACTTGGATAGCATTGTGTGTAGTCATTTTTCTTTGCTTCGCCTATTTCTCCCCTTAGACATTGCTTTCACTCAGACAAGTCAATCAATCATCAGTCACACGAACTCTAGTCACTCAATGTAACCATCAAATCAATCACGAAAGATAAATTTGGTTACTATTTACTTTTTTTCCTATTTAGTATCTAAGTAAACGTATGGAACATTTTTTAAATATGTAGGTGGATATGCATAGATATAAATACTAGTTTTTAATTAAATCGGATGACCTGCCTTGAAAATACCGTAGTATCTGGAAACTTTTTGTTGGTGTTGGAACAAAAAGTGCCCCTTAATATCGCACCATGCCAAAATCGGGTGGTCCTAAAGCAAATTTGACAGGGGTGGTGGTAATTTTTTCCAAAATACATCCTCAATGATGAGCTATTTGTGTAATTTTACTACTACGTTTCACCACGACGGTAGTCGAATTGAATAGGTTTTCTAACTAAAGACATTGCCAAAAAAATTATCTTCGGCTAAGTTTGAGACTAAGTACAATACAACCTTTAATGGTTAGACACATCCTTGTATGAGTCTTAGTAGTTTGATGCTAAAAGCGTTATATGTACTTTGACCTAAAATCTGTCAATTAGACCCACAGACACTGCTAAGGTGTTACCGCGAGTTCTAAAAACTCGGAAGGCCTAGTCAAAAACGACAAGCTGCTTGATGAGCACTCCTTTTCCTATGATGACTAAGTTCAATTTCAAAAAGAAGTAGCCGCGCAAAACAGTGCGCCAAGTACACCAACAAACTTAATGTAGCTTAAATATCTAGTCGACCACAGGAGGGGCCTGTTGCAAAGCTATACATTTCGTATGTTCCAAAAAGAAGCAAACAGGTAAGAAAAAATCGCCTTAGTGGAAAAAAACATTCTACAATTCTGAGAAGAACTTCTAGAAGGTCAAAAGAACTACTTCATGGAAGTAAGGAGCAGAAAGATACACTCAAATGCAATTGAAAGATCACCTGGTTGCTTGCAGATATCAGATGGCACTTGACCTAAGGCCGATGAGGAATCTCTGTATCGACTTCAAAACACACACTTTTCGGAGCCAACCAATCAACATTAGTCCTGAGTAGCTACTATGTACGTGTCAGTCAGTGTCATACACTCACTGATTATTATGTAAATGTGCTACTTGTCACTTTCAATAAAAATAATAACAGATTGGCGCTTACATGATATGTTCGTGTTTGATGTTGTCACACAAAAGAAAGGGACCTGCAGTTTTACGACTATGTCGATTGTTTGTTTTATGAGAAGCTGCTTTTGATGGCAGAAATACACTCGGAGATTTGCCAGGGCGACCGGTATTAGAATTTGTTTTTTATGCTGGCTTGAACCCAGTCCTGCGAAATGGTAGCGCGCACTGCTAGCCACTACGCCACCGACCCCTCTAAGTATAGTTCAGAAATAAAGATTTTTCAAACCCCCTTCTATTGATATGTATTTTAATGATTCACTTAACGCAGTAAATAATTTAAATTTAACTTTTAAACAGGTACCAATACCTCAAAAATATTCTGGCTGTACAAACTAAAGATTTCTTAACACTCTTTCGTTTGACGTCTATTTTGTGATATTTTATATAACTTAACTAAATTCGATATTTCAAGCAGGTGGCAACCCTCCTCAAAATATTTTCCAACTACTACCTACCGAAACCCCTTAATTGTTCAATAGGTGGCCACTCTTTTAGAAAAAATGATACCAATTTACACATCTACAGGCCAAGAGCTTTAATTTGGCACACCACTTTTGAAAATCGGGCGAATGGTGCAGATCTTTTGTCCTGGACAAAAAGTCCCTTCACGTATTATATACATATATAGATAACAGATTTGAGCTTACACATATGTATGTTATGGCCGAGCTTCTCCTCCGATTTGTGGCGTGCGCCTTGTTAATCGATTTATTTTTCGAATCGAATCGAGAATATCGATTCTCCAAAATATCGAATCGAATGCAGCTCTAGCAGACCCAATACATATTCACTCCATCCCTTCTGAAACAAATATTGTAAAAATGTCAAATTTTCTTGAAGCTAAAATATCTTCCAACTCCTCGAGTCTTATAATTTGTATTTATTATTACTTGACTAAGTTTATAGCCCTGGTAGCTAGTGCGATTGATCAGTAGTAAAGGTTGCCGAGGTCTTGGGATTATTTTTTCAGGGAAGAAAGCGTCAAACGCCTAGCCCTTAAACCGCAAGTGTGGGAATTTAATCCACTAAACCTCCTACCGCGTATGAACCACTCCCGCCGGTACCACATTCAAGTATTTCCTCAAGATGCAGTTTGAGTTGAAGCTCTACTTCCGTTACTCTTTATAGGATGCGACACAATGTTTGTGTTCGTCTGGCGTCTAAGCAACCCACCCGCTCTCATTGTCCTACTAGGAAGTTCGTATCTAAATATAGAATCGCCCCGATATAGCGATTCAATTGGGCTTATTCGATTTTTAGAGGCTCGCCCGCTTAATGCCGTAACTTATTCAAGGAAACGGACTTCACATCTACTTGCGTGAGATTTCATCTCCGAAGGAGACTTGTTGCAAACATTGTGCCATGCTTTCGAGCTCGTTAGAGTTAACGGTACTAGATTTTGTGGTGTTAGTTAGGAGCCAATGTTACTACTATTATGTGTGTACCTCATAGCGCTAAGACGTTGGCATTTGCAAAACGCGTGCAGGTCTTCTGATGAATTTTTGGGGCATTACAGATAAGGGAGGACCAGACTTTACTTAATGTATTATTTTCCAAAAATTACATACATATGCATCTGGTTATTTACGGGTATATACAAGGACACATACTTATGTTATATTTTTCGACCACACATGATCATAAATAAATTCACTTCCACTGACTGGTAAAAACAAAAAACTCCAACGACTCACGGGAGATATTAATCTCCTTGAGCAACCCTCCCAATTGCAGCACACACGAAACCTTTAATTAGTACTCACTTTTTAGGTCATACGTAATGCATTTGTTGTATAATATTTAAATGCTATTTTATATGCGTTTTCGTTAAATAACCACACAGAAATTAATTGGAATTCGTGACTAAACGAAGTTAACAGTCAGTCAGCGGTGAAATGTCACATGTCAGTCTGCCGGTCAAAGAGGCAGTTAGTCAAATGCATAATTGTGAATGTAAGCAGCATATAAAATGATACGAGTAATAATAATAGAGATTATATATAGTACATACATACATTACATACTTATATATATATACATAACGCTCTTATGTATTTTCTGCTAAAAGTCATCAAATGTGAACGACAATTCATCAAATTTCAATAAAGTGTCAAAGAATCTTTATGTGTCATTTGTCAAAAGACAGGGATGGTAAATTTTAGTCAAAGCGTATATGTATGTAGATACTTAGCAGAACTACTAGTCTTAAATTCATGAAACAAGCGAACTGTGCAGTGACCATTTTAAATTAAGCAGTTTGTGTGCTCGACTTATAGCCAATTTCCACCAAAGGCTTAACTGCAGTTAACCGCTCAGAGAAGTTTAAATAATTCCAAGATGAGGTCATCGAAAAGATTTTTTATTAAGATTTGCTTTTTCCCTTTCGTTTGCTTCTACTTAATAGGTGGAATTACCCCCTCCGAGTTGTAATCTCCTTTTTTCAAACGGCATAAACTGCAGTTAAGGCTTGGAGGAAATCAACTATTAGCCTCTTCTCAAGTTTGTATGTAATACGTCTTTAATATTATCACAAAAATGGAGAATGTGAATGGGTTTCAGTCGCCTGCCTTGTAGAGTTTCCGATCTTGGAAATATTGGACCAATTGATGTTTAAAGCTCCAGGATTGGGATCTTTGACGTTAGAATTTCCCGTCCAATCTACTTAAAAACTTTTGTAAATAAGCTAACTAGAACTCGGTTTCACCTCATCATATATCTATATACTTGAAACGAATATATGAGGCTGGTTTTGGTGTAATAACATACGAATTTCCCAAAAATTTGAAGCGAATGTTGCTGGAGTGACATTTCTCGTCCAGATAAGTCAGAGTCGTTTCGATTGCGCAGACTCGACTGTCGTGGGAACGTTGCGTAGACATGTCGACTGTTTTCGCGGCAGCGGACTTGGTCTATATGCCTATCAGAATGCGCTCGTTTCGTCGGTTGGGTAAATTGATTGTATTTTTAAGGAAAACATCAATTTTACATCACTTTTGCGTCCTTTCACCACAGAAAAAGCTCCAATATTAACAAAATCGTTCATGAAATTCGGATGACTGCTACTATTTACTCGCTTCTTGCATTATTGTTGTTTCGAACATAGAAAGCAGTGCGTTGAGTGATTTTCATCAAATACGGCAACTCGTGCCTTACATCTCGTTGTGTGAGTGGACACCCGTTTGTAGGCTTCAAGGACTACTTTGATAATCAACCATGCATGTAATCCATAGTTCGCAAATTCATCGTCCAGTTCCACTTAAATCGGGCTAGTACTCTGATTTAATATCGGCACCCCTCATCTCCATTAGAGTCTTTAACGCAGACACATTTTTGAGGTCCCTATGCTTTTACCAGTGCCCTCCCACGAAGTTTAAGAGGACCTTTTTTGTGGCATGTTGTATACATATGTATGTATATGCGGTGGCGTCTGGTTGAGGATGACATCCAAGGCTGCAGTCAGGCAATTACGCAAGCCATCCGTTATTGAGGTGCCCGCCAGCCGTTGAATCTTGGGAAGCCATCCTCTCACTCCATTGAACGCGATGTCTCATTGGTTATTTCATATAACTTTTCTATAAAGACGACAGATATTGAATTTGAGTTTTTTCGTTTGACATTGTAATATTTCATTAAAATAGATGATTAAATTTAGTTAGCCTTTCAAATATGTGCCAAACACTTTTATAAATATTTTCGCAGCCTTTTAAAGCCTTCTTAAACATCTTTTGTTTGACTTGAAATCATTTTGTAATTTTTCGTTTTACTTACCGATTAAAACAAATCTGACTTTTTAACAGGCGGTAGCCGTCGTTAGACACAAAAATTTCTTATATCTCTTTCGATCCATATTGTAATACTTTATTCAACTTATGAAAAAATGGGAATCGACTTATAAACAGGTGGCAACCATTTTCAAAATAAAGGTTCGTAGACCTCATTTATTTTCCACCTATATTGTAACACATGCTTGTTTCAACTTAATACCAAAATCGAATTCAATTTTTTAAATAAGTGGAAATTTTGTTAAAAATGCTATCGTAATAAAACTTTCTTAAATCTCGATCGTTTGGCATGCATACCGTAAAATTTCGATAAACGTATAATTTACAGCAGAATTTATCCTTTTAATCAGGTGGCATCGCTTTTCAAAATTCAGGTTATAAATCAATTATATTCCTAAACTGCTGGCAACACTTGGGAACAGTATTCTTGAAATAGATACAGCTTTCGTAAAATCTCGCTCGTTTGATAGCGACATAGAAATATTTTATTTATCTTGTTAGTAAAAAAATGTTAAACTTCGAAACAAGTGGCAGCTCTCTTAAAAAAATATTTTTGAAACTAAGGCTCGTTTGACAACCATATTATAAAATTTCATTTACCTTATTAAAATTTATTTTGTATTTTCTAACAGGTGACAACCCTCTTAAAGAAAATTTTCGAAGGAAATTACATTTGAACCCCTTTCGTTTGACATCTACACTATTGTTATATTTTATTAAATCTACTAATTAATCTATTTTAACTTTTTGAACAGGTGGCAACCCTCTTCAAAAAAATATTTTCGATATAAAAAAATAAAATATAAAAGTTATAACCCCTTCACATCTACACAGCTGTAATATTGTATTTAACTCATTCATTTATTTTACCTTTTGAAAAAATGATGCAACTCTCTACATAGAATATCCTATACTATCTTAACCCACGCCCACGAATTTCGCCCTTTCAACTTTATTAACTTAAAAAAAATTTAATTACTTAAAAGGACATTTCCCATGCCTATTCGCCCTTGTCAACCAAAAGACGTATTTTTTTTAATTCTACAGAGTTTTCTCTTTTATTTGGTACCCATATTATTATCTTGCATTGCATTGAATTTTTTCAAAATGACTCATATTTTTGAAATGTAAAAATTCTTTAAAAAAATCCTGAACTAATAGAGAAAAACTAAAAAAGGAGTTTATTTGTATCTAGTCCATAGTTTCGTGAGGATATTGACCGTTTCGTGTTTTATGAAATTTTTTAGTTTTTGAAGCGCTGTGTAATATTAGTAGAATTGACATACGGTCAGTCCGACAAACTCTTTACAAATTTTTTAGTGGTTCATGAGAGCTAGCGAATACCTGATTTACTCGATATCAATGATTTCTCCTTGCTGGGTAGACATGAGTTTACTTACCTACATACATATGTTCGAACACTAATAAAACTCGATATGCGTGTCTTAATACCTATCTGAATATATATATACTATAAATATATACATACATATATACGTATAAGTCCACTATTTACCTATTGAATATGCAATAGCATGCGCATAAATTAACCTGCTCGCATGAATAACACAGTCATTCACGAATGCACTAAAAAAAATACCAAAAAATATAATGAAAATAACTGACAACCCACAAAAACAGCCACAAATTCACAACCTTTATTTAGTCAGTTAGTGCGCTAGCCAGTCCTCCATGTCCACGGGGACTTTCAGACGAGTCGATATAATCAAATATAATAAATACGCTGCTAAAAAAAAAGACATAAAGGCGAGGGTGTGAGCAACAATCGATTGCCGTTAAGGTAAATAACAACCACCGTTAGTCAGCTTTAGTATATATACTACACACATATGTAAATGGGTAGGAGTAGTCGGTATTAGTAGCAGCAGCTAGTTGACCTTCTTTCCCGTGTCGCTACAAAATAATTGACCACACACTTGACCTCACCTGTAAGTCATACTATGAACTTATATATGTATGAATGTACATATGTAAATATGTACATATATAAGTTTGCGCTCAGAAACATGTGGCACCACCCTCAATTGAAGTTAACCAAAATCTATTGGCTATGCCGTGTTGACTGGTATGCCATGTATGTATTCTTTTTTTTTGCTTTTTATTTTGTGGCACTGAAAGCGTTAATGGCGTGGTAATAAAATGCTAATGAATACGAAAAACCAATCTATTAAACTCAGCTGTCAAATGCAAAAAAAAAAACTATAAGGAGGTGAAAAATTCGGCAACTGACCAAAACAAATGGAAAGAACCAATAATCAAGCATGGCGAGGGGAAGTTAGATAAAAACATATACAATTTGGAAGTCTAACTAAAAAAATTAACATATCGAAACTCTGCTATTGATATACAGACATACATATATGTGTAGGTGCGAGTGAGTGGTGTATCACTGAAAAGGTAAATAATTTTATGCAAGCATTTTTCTGAGTAAAAATATTCAACTAGACGCGAATACATTTAAGTATGTAATATGTATGTACATAGTAAATGCATATTTTATACATTGCCATATTGGTGTGAGTTTGACTCACTAGTCACTACCGGCGGCCATCGGTCGCCAGCCAGTATTTATGATTAAGTCGTTTCGGTAGAAAACCAATGTATTAAGTCATAATGTATTTATTTATGTATTTAGAAATAAAGCTTACTCAAATTAATATATTTCACTTAATTTAATTTTTTAATTTCGGGCAGGTGGCAACACTCTGCAGACATGTTTTATACAAAAAAAGGTTTTTTTGATACCCATATTAAAATATTTAATTTAACTTGCTAATTAAATTGACTCTGAATTTCTAAAAAGGTGGCAACGCTCTTCAACAATATTATCGAAATAAGGGTTTCCTAAACTCTTTTTGATTGGTACCTTTTTTTATGCAGGTGACAACATCTTTAAAAAATATTTACGAAATAAGGCTTACTTAAAACTATCTCGTTTGGTTGCCATATTCAAATATTTCGTTTAACATGTTAATTAAATTGATTTTGAATTCCCAATGAGGTGGCAACTCTCCTTATAAATATGATCGAAATAAAGCTTTCTTAAACCTCTCTCGCTTATTACCTATGTTAAAATATATCATTTAACTTATTAATTAAACAAACGAAGGCGAACAGATGATGATTTGGGTCACCTACAAGAAGAAATAAGTTTTTATTTAAATCGTCAAGTCCAAGAACTAAAGCGGATTATCATTGACGCTTGGGAGAAAATGAAACGTGTTTACCCAAGACATTACGGAGTTTCGAAAAAATACTGTTTTATATTAAATAATTTGCCGTTTGTGTGTGCATTAAAACGGTTTTTGATTTTGACGTTTAATTTTTTTTTGTTTAATCCGCCTTATTTAAAAAAAAAATATATAATAAAAACAATAATTTTTTTGTAGCATAATTTGCCGTTTAGCTTCTTTTGTGCATTAAAAATGTTTTTGATTTTATCGTTAATTTTTTTTTTTTTTGTTTAAACAACCTCCTTTTTTGATTTTGTCGTTTCATTGTGATAAGGAAGCTTCTTAATTTTTTTAATTTTACCCATAGTGATTATTGTTTTTTTTTTTAATTTCAAAGTGGTACATAATGCCACCGGTTTTGCTTTTCTATTTTATTATTATTATTTACTTCTAAAAATTATTGAACATTGAAAAAAAATATTCCAAACGGCAAAAACAGCAAATTTGGACATAAAGTGTTGTGTCTTTGAGTTGGAGGGGTGCTTCGCCAACTTTATGCACATGATATTTTCCTTTTATATCACACTCGTTGGTTTGGAAACAAACCTGCCTTCGAATGGCAAAGCTGTTGTAAGCACTTCTAATAAATAGAGGTGCCAAAGGAATATGTAGTGTTATTGAAAACGCCTTACCTGAAAGTTTTTTTTGTTAGAAGTGCTCCTCATTTTACCGACTGGGAATATGTGTGCGCATATGTCTATATATTATTACTTGTGTTGCTTAATACGTATATATGTCTGTACATAGGTACTACATTACTTATTCCAAATAATCGACTGACTAAGCTATGTATTAATTTGAATTTTATGCCATTGGGAGTCGTTTGATTTGCATAACACTGGGCGTTGACATTCGCTTTCATAGATATACAGATATATTTACATAGAACACTGGAGTCAATATACAGATACAAAAATATATTTACAAATACATACGTACAAATTAATATACAGTAAATACAATTTATAATGCCATATTGTATCATTATCGACAACATGACTTTGAATTTCGGCCGCGATAAACCTTGTTTCAGTTACTTGCCGTCAAAGCGAGTAAGTTATTGTACACAAGCTAGAACTTTTCGATAAAAATGATTTATTTTATGGCAAAGTTTTTTAACAATAAGTTGCACTCTAAATTTGTTTGAGGAAAAATAATTGTAATAGGTTAGTTGGGTAATCGTGGCTGCTATCGTCCAGCGTTAGAAGCCGGCTCACTTTGGTCGCCGTGGGCCAATGGCGATACCGTAACAGAGACTCTTTGAAGTTTCCTTTCCATGGAAGTCAAAACAATTCGACATTCTGATGAAGATCATAAAATCGTTGATGCTTGCACTATTCAGTTCAGCCAGACATCCAAGAAAGTAGTGATGGAACGAATATCAGCGTGTCCCCGCTAATGCGTTGCAGTAACATAATGTTCCACACTCTCGATTTTCAATGGAAGTCATTCGACTGTAGATGCATTCTGCCGGCGTACGTTCCCATCAAGCAGTGCCGAAGCAGTGATCGCACTAGTCGAAGAAGTGGGCTAGATCTTTCTTATTAGGCCAGATGTGTCGTGCTACCTACCCTATAAGTATCCCCTGCTAGCCATCCTCTATCCACTTCCGTGATAAACAACAGCCTACTTATCATCTCGTTTAGAGTAAGTCTGAAATAATTAGTAGAAATAATTGATCAAAGCAATAGACGTTTTTGCGCAGTCTGAGTACTTAAATTTTGAGGCAGATCTTCCTTAAATCTGGAGTGTTAGCACCTATTATTACTTTACTTTAACAGCGCATTTAGTGAAGTCTACAGGCAGAAAGCGAATAAAGGTCTCTAGGGATTTTGTCGACGTTAAGGGTAAAGACCCATGGATAACACTGGCCGCCTCATTCTGAACCTAGGTAAGTATAATGTAAATACATTAATATCTGACATCCCCCGAGATAAACATTCGTCTGCTTTGAGCTACCCACTCTTTCAAATGGTTCAAAGCCCCAGAACCCGACTGTATCATATGGTGGTGTTGTGTCGCTGGTCGACCCCTATCTACGCGAACTGCTTAGGACGTCAATTAATCAGTAACTCCCCGCTTCTCTTAAGGACGCTTGAGAGACTGATTGATCTGCACAAAAACCACAGGACTCCTAGAAAACCTTTATCCTCAAATTTGAGTCGAATAAACATGCTTACTGCAGGACAGATTGAAATTAACAGCTTTAAACACAGTTGTAGAAGTCATTAATTCCTAGATTAACTGGACGTCGATCCCGACCTTGTCAGGTTTATTTTCAAAAGAACTTTTGTATCAAGAGTGGGACAGCACTTCCATCCTCATTGGCGATCTGCTGCAGGCTTTGGAGAAAACAGGTCTTTGGTGGTTGTCTGTCCTGCCGATGTAGCATTGATTACAGGACAGTTCTAACGCATCATGTGCGAACTGAGATTTTTCAAACTTCCTCAATTGAGAGTATCTCACTAACTCTTAATGAGAATCTGACCTACCAAGGCTTTATCCTTGCTAGTAAACTTTACTGGAAATCGAACAACAAGAAAAGGGTAGAGAAGGCGTTTTTATTATTACAAAGGGTCCATTGGCAATCGGCGAGGGTGATTTAGTGCTCTATGTTATCCTAGTTTTGTTGGCGCATTAGGCAAGACCACAATATTTAAGCAGCTGGAGAGTATAACTTCGGACCAATCCTTCTCTTGTGCTCAACGCAATGCCAAGCGCTTAGGCCACAGATAGTATAGCAGGCTAGCGGACGTAAACTTTAAGTCCACTAGCAGCTATGGTTACAGTTCTAAGAAAGTTAGTGCTGATTCCGCTTATAAGCGATCGCTGCATAATACAGCCGATATTCCAGGCAGGGAGGACCGTACAGGAGGATCTGGAATTACGGATGGATCGAACTCAGATGGAGATGTCTCCTATGAGGAATGCTCTATCAACCACCAATTAAGGCTCCCTGACCACAAAAACGTTGCCCACGCGAAGATGGCCGCAATGGCGGATATCCACAAACGTAATACCTCTGAAGGCTGTTTAAGGTCCAATATAACCTCAAGCACCTACGGCAGCCGCTGTATAAAATATCGAAAGCGCTTAATTTCAGAGTCTTTCAACTAAAAACTCATAGCAAAAAGTACCACCTTACCATTCATATGTCATCTGCTAATATTCGGAATTCCTTTAAAAAAAAGTTAGGTAAACCATTCGACCACCATTATCACTAAAAACATTATTCGAACAGCCACCTTCTTCCTATGCTTATTCGTTCTAATGTAGCTTGCCACAATTAACTTTAATAATTTATACATTTTCAAAATAACTTAAGTCATTCGCAACCATTTTTCGTCATAAATATTCGTACAATTTTCTTTGGGGTCTAATAACGTTTCGTTAATAACTGCCTTTTGGTATTAGTTATAGGCTATAAAATGCATAAATTAAAGTCACATACACGCAAGTAGGTTATTAATATACTCGTAAAAAGCTATTTACTAAATACTATACATACATACATACATATGTACAAAAACACAAGTCATTTAAACATACTCGCATACTCGTACTTGCAGGAGTACGTTTGTTTATACTATTTGTGGCAATATAGCCATTCATTTGTATGTATTATATGTGTGTTTATAAATGTGTATGTATATAGTATGCACATGTTTGTATGAAAAACAATGCACATTCAAATAAATACATACATTCTCACAAAAAGTCAACTTCGCCCTCACCTGCCTTCAAGCTTCTCGCCATTTTTCAGTTAACTACCACACATTTGTATGCTATTACCACTTTTTACAGGTCAATATTGACCAATGGTCGATGGTTGGCTAACTGGCCATACGTTGAAATGGTAATAATGTAATAAATATTCAAATTAGCAGCTCGAAATAAACGTCAATTCATTTAGTATAGCGAATGAAATATGGTAAGCAAAAATGGAATGGCCAGAATTTTTTTTCAGATGCTTTAGTTTGACTACAATATTTACAAGTATCTATATATTAATACGCTAACGAAATCCCATACAAATCTATTCCTTCCTACTGCTCCTATGTTTCTCTTCCGATTTGAAATATTCTTCTTTTGTTAGAAAGGTGTTTCAAAGGGGAGGTGAGCATTTTGTTTGTTTTTCTGATAGGTGGCGCAGGAGTCGAGTTATTCCGAAAAATTTCAGTTATGGTCCGAATCGCTTCAAAATACGTGTTACTACCCTGACGGAAACAAATGATTTTTTTTTACAACTAATTGAAATACTTTTTTAAAACAAATGCAATGAGTAAATGTTTCGAATTTTTATACTCTTTTGTGTCTTGGAAGTATGAAAAAGCATCTGTGAAGTCCAGAACGTAAGCGTATTCAAAAGAAACCTACTGACTTTGAAGTTGTGTAAACCAAATTCATTTTAAAGTAGTTAAAATTAAATACAGAGTCGGATAGGCGACTTGCTGCTTGCACACAATTCAAACTGAACATTCGAAAGCACATTTACATGTCTGGCTGTAGCTGAGCGTGCAAGGGTGTTTGCTACAGTTGGTCGTAGCCAAGAATGTCCATGTTCAAATCTCATTTCATGTTTATATTCGGGTTTTCTTAGTTATGAAAAAGCATCTGTGAAGTGCAGAACGAAATCGTATTCAAACGAAACATACTGACTTTGAAGTTGTTTTAGCCAAATTTATTTTGAAGTAGTTGAAAATACATGCAAGAAAAGGCAACTGACTGCCTCCTAGGACATCGCCATGTTAAATAAATGAGTTCGTTGTGGTAAAATAGTGAGAATTTCAATTAGTTATCATTGAAAATATAGTAGTTTATAAATTACTTTCAAACTAATTCAATTTCATGCAGGGTAACATCAAAAGAAATATACCTGCAAAAAATGGGCCCGATAGGTGGCCCCAGAGCCGAGTTATTCCAATTTCTGTATAAGCCTAAGAAACCCTGCTTTGCTTTCCCCAACTACTATCTTTATATTAATACGCCAACAAAATCCCATACAAATCTATTTCCCCCACTGCTCCTATGAATTATAAAATTATTTAACCGAAAAGATATCACTCAACCTAATAATATTAGTGACTAGACGATCAAGAAGTGCTCATGGACTTAAAAAACGTAGCAAACAAAATGAAAGTGTGTCAGAAAGTGAGGTGGTCGAATTTCGACAACAGGGCGATACTAGTTTTAATTAATATTTAAATAAACATCTTTGTTAAATGGTAAAATATGGGTTAGTGTAGGGTCAGCGGAACGTGAAGGACAGTAGACACGATAGTTTGAAAAGTTTTGTTTATTCTGGCACAACAGTCTAATGAAAAATCCCTTGCCAACTTTCATTGTGAAAAGCTCTTTTTACAGAAAGCACTTGTATAACATTTTGCTCAAACAGTACCTAGTAATGGCCAACTGAGCACAGCGGTGGCGTGTCATTCCAGAGATTCGAGGTCGAGGTCAGATCTTCGGGCAAAGCAATTTTTTCCATTTTTTTATTTCTTCTTTTATTCCTTTTTTGAGTTAGTTTTCTTTTAAATCTTAGATTTTATTATTTTAAAAAGAAAAATATACACATAAATATTTTTTAATGTTTTTTTATTTGTGGAAATTTTTTTTAGTCCTTTATTTTTATTTTTTTTTTTTTTTTTTTTTTATATATATAGTTTTATTGTCTTAAAAAAAAATATTTTTTTTATTTCATTTAATTTTGCCTATATCTTTTGTATATATACTTTTTAAATTTTCTTTTGATTTTTAAATTTTCTTTTAAAAATAATAAAATGTTTTTTTTTTTAATTTCATTAAGTGTTAGAAAATATTGTTTTTTTTTTCAATTAAATTGTTTTCTTTTTCAATTAAGTTTTCTTTGAATATTTACATAGATTGCATCATTTTAAAGATAGAGATATTTTCTTTTTAATTTTAAGGAACTTATTGTATTTCTAATTAAGTTTTCTTTTAGTACTTCGTTTTTGTTCTCTTAAACTAATTTTTAATTTTTACAAAGAAAAAAATATGTATATATGTATTTTTTAAGTTTTATTTTTATGTATCTTTCATATAACTTTATTGCCTCAAAAAGAAAAATATTTTCTATTACATTGAATTTTTTCCGACATTTTTCATAGATTTTTTTTTTATATTTTATTTTACTTTTTTAATTTTTTTGTTTTAAGATAAAATTTTTTTAATTTAATTTTAAGAAAATTTTGTTTCCTTTATTTAATTGAAAATTTTCTCTAAAATTTAGATTGCATTATTTTAAAGATAAAATAATTTTAACGAAAAAAATATTTTAGAATTTCTTTTATTTTTTTATTATTTACTTAAATTTTATTTTAATTTTCAGTTTTGTTGAAAGAAAATTGCCAGAGCTGCACTGTAAAATCAGGCCGATAATAGTAGTTTTGGATGAGTCCTTTATGAACAATTAACATTTGTGTTTGAGATTTCATGCGTCGATTACGGGATGTGATGTCAACAACAGAGTGGCCGGATAGGTATCTCATCAAATAAATTCATATACAGCTAAAGTGGGACCTTAGTGCAAAACTTGTGGCACTTTTTAAAAGCCTTTTGCTTATGAAAACTTCTTGACGAATATTAATATTTTTTTCACCGAAATGCAGTGTGATATTAATCTTTAATATGACTAATTCAAATTAACTATATCAATTATTTCTCATTTAATGCGAAGGATTCTAGAGACTATCTCAAAATTAATCTAACAATTTTCACCCTTTACTTGCATCTACTCTAATCGCAACGCGTTTCACATTTATTAAGCAATTTTCTACTAATTTTCTACATCAATTTTATACAAACACAAAAAAATATAAATACTTGAGTACTCAAATGCTGACATAAACATTGAAAGGCTCGGCGACCGGGTGGCCGGTCTGTCGTCCACGCTCAAACGCAAGAACTTTATCACTTACAAATCACCCAAACCAAAGAATGTAAGGCGCCCTTAACACCAAACACCCACATGCAACTAAATGCCTTCATATGCGCGCGTATGTGTACAACTTTATGCCTTTACTTTAACCCCATTTAACACTTTCATTGACCACATTAACCGCCGCTAAAGAGGGATGTTATCACCTTTCAATAACAGAAATGGGCAATGCACACCTAAATTCATGGCCTCCAACAGACGTACGCACATTTATAAAAGTATTAAAAGCATTTATAGTAGTAGATAAAAAAGTTCAAAAACACGTATAGAATGTGTGGAAGAAATGCGTACATTGCCTACAATGCTCAGCGTCGATAGCGAATGTGAGAAAAAGTGCGTGAAAATAATTTTTTCTCTTGCTTTTCTAACTGAGCTTGCACAAACACTTGAAGTTGTTAGCAAGCACGCAAACAAGTCAGTGGGGAAAAGCAACCGTACAAACATACAAACAAGTATACCTATGTATGCATGCATGTGCACTAATGCACGCACTGTCCATTCAAAGTCCTTGCCACATAAAAAGAACTCACTAGCCATGTAATCTGGAGAAGTGGACGTAAGCCTGGCTAATATGTTGAATGTCCTGACAGCTGAGGCGAGCCAACCCTTAAGTCCTTATAAAAAATGAATTTTTACTGGCTTTGGCATGCCTACACTATATACTTATATTCATAAGTATGTGAAAGCAAGGTGTCTATGAAAGCAACACCTTTTTTTTCAATTTGTAAAAGAGTTAACATAAAATAAACTCTATGAGTTGGCAATATGCGGCTATTGACGGCAATTTAACTTTTACAAAAGAGCTTATTATAAGAAAGTATTGAAGCATTTATATTAAATCAAATTCTTGAAATAATTGAAAAGAAATTTAAAATAGAGCTTTATACTAAGGCGACCTAGAGCAATTCCAGTATGGAGAGGTATATACAGGCCAGCACCATGCAGTGGTACCCTGACGGCTCCAAAACACCAGAAGGTATTGTGACATGCTTTATGATATCCGGATGAAGCTATCCGTGCCCATGTGCAAAAATCCGAGTATTTTAAAAGCGGAAGTAGGTATACGCCATCGGTGTGCAAAGATCAACTTACTTAGAGGCTATTATAATGAGAGAATCCGGCGGCGAGAAAAAGAGAGCGGCTGCCTTGTCTCCGATAAGTCCCAAGTCAGCGTATCCTTTCTTTTTTCAGCTCAGGAATCGTCTCGAGCTTATTGGCAAACTTCAGTAGCGATAGGACCATTTTTTCATGCGCTCTGTGGAAAGTGGCACCTTCTTGTTGAAACCACATATTGTTCAAGATCAGGCCATAAAAAGTTTATTATCATAACAATATAACTCCCAAATAATTGTCCTGTTATTGCCAGGTCAGACTCGCCTCGATATCTTGGTAGTCTGTTACCGCTTCATATTTGCTAAAATAGACTCTGGCCTTCTTCAATACATCAGCTCACTCAGTGCTTCGCAGTACCTATATTCTAGAGCACAGGCAAGAGAGGCGATCCTTCACCGAGATACTGTGCGTAGTCCTTTTTGAAATTTCTTGCCCAGCTTAGATTTGGTAACCGGAGGTCCTATTGCTTTATTTTCGGTTCCTAAAATTGTAGATGCTTCAAAATAACTAGGGACCCTGTGCAGCAGCAAGCAGGTGCAGAAGTAGAAAAAGAAAGGGATGCCTGCGTGAGTCAAATTTCTTTTAGTGAAAGTGGGTCGCCGACGAATGGCAAAACTTGATTGCGAAATACGCAGAGGAGTTTTTGTGAACGCGGCAAGATATAACCCGCTCCTAGCTATTGACGTAGAGTCGTCGAAGGGAAGAATAGGAAGAAAAGAGGCTTCGCCGGACTGGGACTGGGCCAAAATCACTTTGACGTTTGTAGCGCCAAACAAGAGGAAACTATTTTCACAGTGCAGAGTAGCGTTGGGAATCTTTCAGCATTTGGATGAAATTACCGACCCTACCACTGGGAAAGGCGAGTATTTAGCTCAGGCGAGAGAGATGACTAAATTAGCCGGAAATCGGCTCGACAGCAGCAGGTATGTTTCGTGAAGTTCAAAATACTCTAAGACAATTGAGATGAAGCAGGCGAGAGTCTATTCTAAAAAGCTGCGATCAGATAGAGAGTGGCAGGTTGGCAGCCAAACGATGGAAGTGATCGGTGGGTGAGAATTTGACGTTGACTTACAAAGCCTTAAAACAAGAGTGCAATGACGACAAGCTGTCAACATTGAGAATGGTTAAGCCTTAGTGCTCAGCCCAAAGCTTTAAATTTTTAAAGGGCCAGTTTAAAAGTTTCCTGATTGGGAGGTTTAAATAATGGTTTTCGTACTTCTTGGAAAATCATGTTAGGTTAGTGACTCTGGAGAGAGCTATAATTTAGCGGAAATTGTAGTTAGAATACGTTGCTTATAGTTTCCAATTGGCATCAGTTGCTGCGCGCGGGAAAAAAAATTTTGACAACTACAAAATTCTCTTATTTCTGAGACGGTAAAATTTTTTATTTGAAATTTTTGTTATTTTTCGTGTTTTTTTTTTGTTCAAATATTTGCATATCCACAGATATTTGGTTTACAATTTCTCAGACTCCTTTGCCAAGAAAATTATGTATCTATGTAGCTTCTACATGCACATCTCAACTAACTCCAATACAGATTTCTCACAAGATCCGGTTGCAAGAATACCAATTTCTAAAATTTATGATGGCTGATAGTGTTGTGTTGCAACATGCGGATGCCGCGTGCAACAGGCAAACGCCGAACAACATAATAATTTTCGAACTTTTGCGGCAGAAAAAATAATATTTAATTGTCAGCGAAAAATTTTTGCGAAAATTCTCAACAGATTTGCATGCAAAGGTACGAGTACCAACCAAGTCGATAAAGAGTAGCATATGTAGATACGAGTGCATATACGGTGTTATTTTACACAAACAAGTGAATATGAGTAAACATATGTATTTATGTACAAATGTACAAATATAGGTGTGCATATGCTTTAAATGTGCAGATGCGAATAGATAAATACAAAAAACAAATTTATGAAATAAAACAAAATAGAAGAACAGAAGTTTTCGTTTGCGGCAACATGCTCATTATTACCTACTAAATTACGCTAGCACAAATGCGCAAATGAACATATGTACATATGTTTCAATGCATATGAATTTGTATATAAAGTATGTTGTATGTGCTTATATTTTGTATATAAAATCGCTTGTTATAACTGCTGTAGCACAATTTTGTTGCTAGTTTTGCAAAATGTTTTAAGTTTGGTTAGCAGCATGGCGCTGTTGTTGTTGCGGTGTGGCAACATGACACGCCGCTGCGGATGCTCTTCTATCTGCAGGTACGAACAGAAAATAATTTCAAAAGAAGCTAAAGCTATACAAATAATTACAAGAATAAAAACAATAATCAGCCGCCGAACGAGCTCAGCGTAAGATTCGAAATTGCTTCAAGAACAACAACCATCAGCAACAACAATACCGTTCCGAAATTTCGTACGCAACCGTGCCAACTTGTATAACGGTACTTTGTCATTGCCATCGCGAAAAAAATTCATACCCCAGCGTGGGGAGCAAACCAACAGCGTAGAGATGAGAGCGGAAGAAAGTACTCGATGCCTTCCTTGAATTTGACTTTTCCTAAAATCCTGTGAGGAGTGGGTATACTCCATACCTGGGAGACCCGTCAGGGTTGCATCTATTCCGCAATCCGTTAAGGACCTGAATCCAGTCCATCTGTTTTCGTTCCTGCAGCTTCTGCGGAGGTCATTCTATGCGACCAACCAATGCCCGGTAACATTCGCTTCTAGCCTTGCCACACCGACTCTGGACTTCCTTAATAAGTTGTTTGTTTTCTTAGGGTTTTACACGGGCCACATGAATTTGGAAATACTAAAATTTGCGGCCATGCGCCACCTTTGTTTCGATTTGTGAACACCGTGGAAAAGAGTTTTCTGAATATGTATAGTTCCGATTCGGGACAAGAATTGCACCTCGAACGAGCCCACTGTGCAACCTTCACTGACCATCTCATATGCCGTTTCATTTACAGGAGCCCAAACAAAATGTAGTTCGATCTGACTATTTACACATTTAGAAGAGTCCTACACTCCTTAATCACTTTCGGCTTTGTTGTAACAGACGCCAGTCTGTCAGCCTGTCCGAGATAATGGTGACACGCTCCTCTTGAGGTAAACCAGTACGTTCTTAAAAACGACAACAGCCTTCTAACCTTATCCAGCTCAACCTTATCTGCACTGTCTTCAGTTAAGTAGTGACTTGACAGCCGAAATTCAGCAGTCTTAGAAGATGGCACAGGGAATATCTCTCTGAGGTGTACTCTTCAGCTCATAATTCTATGAGGAAACTGCCTTACAAACAGAACTAAGGATCCGTCCAGTCGCACTTCAATGAACGACCAGTTAATGGTTTAAATTAGATTGGATTTAAAGGAACAAGCAGGTCACCTAGTTACCGTGACCGAAACGATCTATTGTAACAAACCTCTATTCAACTACAGGTCATCTTGGACCTACGTACTGCTAAGAAACTTCGCGAGGTCCTTTGGCTGCATGCCATTTAGGTCGTGTGCTTCTAGGTACGGTGATCCTAGGAAGCGAAGTGTGGTCCTGGTTGAGGGCTTCCTCAGTGGCACAAAATATACTATGCTGTTTCCTGTTCTTCGTTGCACAGCCTTCACTGCCTGCCAGTAAGAAAACCTGTATCAATTCTTACTTCATGCCTGTTGAGGTGAAGGATTCTTCGCTTCTCCGTGTTATCATATCTTGTCTGTCGCCCAACGGTAAAGCGACCTGCGCCTATGAATCTCTATGCAGCCCCTTTTCTGGCGAGAATATCTGTCACTTCATTGTCCACGACTCCACTGTGGCACGGTACCCATTTGAGGTATACCCGATTCCTGGAAGGATCAGTATTAAAAGCAGACGACAATCCCATACCAGATTTGAGGTAACCTCGTGCGCTTTAAGAGCGAGGAACGCCGCTCTGCTGCCCGAGTGCATGTAAATGTGTTTTTTGGTTGCCCCACTTTCTACATACTGCCCAAGATATAGTTCAATGGCACGAGCCTCAGCCTGAAAGACAGAGTTACCTTTGCTTCAACGCCGTGGTCAGTCTTCGAGCCTTTAGCATAGCAGATATGGCTGTCCTTCCCGGGTTTAGGTTGTTCGTTGTCCCAGTTATCGCTGTCGGGGAAAAAACCCCTGAAGTTTTGTGGGAAGTTAAATCTCGGATGGGACAGGTCCACAAAGCTTATGCGCAGCCCATCTTCTTGCTCTATAACCCTGAGGGTGTAAGCTTCTTGTCCTCTCTACTGTCCGCTGAGATGAGCCTCGCTAAAAACAGTAGAGCCTCTTTCTTGATTACAATGTGTAAGCGAGGCAGGTCAAGTAGTACCACGAGAGCCGCAGTTGGTGTTGTTCTCATCGCGCCAGTGATGCCACGCAGGCCAGTAGTTGTAGCTTGCTAAGCTTGGTCTGCGTGGACTTCACTTTTGCCTACTTCTACCAGACGGATTTAGCATAAGTGACAATGGGTTTGAAGATGGCATCATAGAAGTAGGAGAAGTATATCTTTTCACCTTGAAGGATTGGTTCTACGAATTAGTCCCTTGTTTTGGAGAAACTAACTATGCTAGTCTTCTTGGCGACTATGTTCAGAACATTCTGTAGAAAGCTCCCTCTAAGTCGAGTGTGATTAATTTTGCTGAGTTTTTTTGAAACAAAGTTTTGTGTGCCCCATGTCTCCTGAAATGCCGCGGTTCTTGCTTCATATAAACATATGCTCATACAGAAGTTTGGTTTGGTAAATGATGCCAGAAAAACATGTTGCACGTTGCAAGTTGTAATATTGCCACTTTGTTTCTGCCATCTTGACTGCAGTTGTGGCTTTATAATATTTTTTTTTTGTTTGGTTTTTCTAATTTTTATTTTGTTCTTTTCACAAAGTGATTGCCGTTTTAACTTGAATCGTTTTTTTATTGTTGTTCTAATTCGCATTCTATGTATTTACATACATACAACCATACATGTGCGAATTTCTTATATTTTCCTTTGCTTTCGTTGTTGTTGTTGCGCCTATCAGCCAGAACAAATCTGTTTCGCACATTCGCGCATTCGCCAATTGGCAATTGTTTTCCAAAGCACAAAACACTGTGTCACAGCGGGGTAGCGCGTAGCCGACAATTGTGTTGCATGCCACATTTGGACGTACATAAATATGTACGAGTGTGTGTAGCTTAGTGCATTTTGTATATGCAACAATACATTTAGATCTACTACTTACAAATGTATGTACATATGTATGCATGTATCAGCGCAACATTTACCGTTGTAAGCGCATGAAAACGTAAATTAATTTGCCGCCACGGCAATAATATATACAAAAACAATAACAGCAACAAAAATGCTTGCCTATTAAATATTCACAAATTCACACCAGCAAAAATATCTACACATTGGCGGAACAATTGTTGCTATCGGACAGGCATTGTTGTTGTTATTGTTTTACCTATTGCTGTTGCAACGTATGCGTATCGAATCACCGCCCGCTCGCACTCAAATTGCCGTTGTAAATGTTGCAAGCACATGCATACACACACGAGCATACAACACCTATCTACATATGCATACATGCATACTAAGTAGGGTGGTCCAAAAGTACATGTGAAAAAAGTTTAAAATGTTAAGCTCTCTGGGATCGAAAAAAATATATAGAAAAAACGTTTTTTCTTAACAGCCATGAAAAATAGCTTCCCATAAAAATGCAATCGCATTTTTTTTTTTGTTTTTATTTTTTAACAATAAAAATTTATTGAATATGAATTAAAACGTAAAAAATTATATAAAATTTTTTTTAACTAAAAAAGAAATAATGTATATTAAAAATAAATAAAAATAATAATAAATAGTAAAATAAAAGAATATAAAAATAAAACTAAATTCAGGTGGTGAAAATTATATATCAACTTATATATTTTAAATCTTTGCTATGCATAGAATAGAGGAAAATATTTGCGATTTAAAAAATCTACCACCTACGCCCTACACCTCAAACATATGTGGTTCAAATTCTAAACTAGTGCTGCCGAAATGGTTTATTTTATTAAAAATTATGCTAACGATTTTTTATGGCTTTTGGGGTACCAATAAAAAAAAATTATTAAAATTGGTTAAATAAATAAAAAATTAGTGATTATTCTTTGAATTCTGCTGAGTAGAAACAGATTTGGCCTATTGAAAAATATTGATTTTCAAGTATTCTAATCACTTCTACGAACAAGTGTTTTCCCATATAAAATACATAGAAAACATGGGATATAATATTTTTACCAAAAAATACGGGTATTTTTTCGATTTAAAAAAATCCTATCGAGTCTGAGAGCTTAAGATTTAAAAAATTTTTTTTTCTGCCACCTTAATATTAAGGCAGAGTCTTTGCCACACATACAGACATATGTACATGCATATGCATTTTATTACTAATTTCGTATGCACTTCGCTAGTCGAAGTTGTTTATATTCGCGTATCTAATGAAATCATTTTTCAAAGTGCCGAAAGGTTAGTTAGTTGCCGCTGGGGTAAGGGCAGAGTAACAGTAGGCAAACTACAGTTATTTGAGTAGAAAAGCTGTTGCTTTTATTTTCAATTTTATTTCGCAAACGCATGTTGAATTTGTTAGTGGCATCGTCAATCTCGTGCACAGTGTTGCCAGATTTTTCCAATATCAGGTTTCAATTAAGAATAAACTGCTGCATTTGTTACATTTATGTAACTTTTAAAAAAGCATTTTTTTACAACAAAATTTTTCTTTAAAGGGCAGATAAATTTCAAAAACTACTTTAGAAAATCGCCCTTAAAGTGGTAAGCGCTTCGTAACTACAATCAAAATAAAGCCGCTGGGATGTCTTCTTAAAGACCCAGAATGCAAGGTTCTCAAACTAAATCAATGACGACTAGAGAGAGCTTTTACACTGTGCACATGCATATCGACGGCTGAATGGAAGATCAACTTATCTCGGCAGCCGGTTCGAAAACTTCGCAAATTTTTCATGAACACCCTATTTCAGAATTTTGTTGAAGAACGCCCTATCTCAGAATTTTTTTGAAGAACGCCTTAACTCAGCAAATAGTTCAAGAATGGCCTAGATGGAGTCGCCTTTTTTGCGCCTTTGCTCAATCTTCGTCGTTAAGCTGAACTAACGGATGGCCCAGAAAGCGTGCAGCTTCAATGGCGTTTGTGCGTAGGGACGGAGTCGTTAGCTCAGTGGGATTTAGGGGGCATGCGAAGAGATGTCTCGAGTCGTTGGGCACATCAGCATCTAATCTACTCAGGTACGAGTTTAGCCTGCTGCAATAGCCAGAGCGAAGTAGGGCTATTGTGGTTCGAGTCTCTCGAGGCAGGCAAAGCTCTATCCCGCCCACGTCACCGTTGAAACAAAATGCCGGAGAACAGCGCACAACCAAAGCAAACGACGAAGTTTTCTATTGTCGACGCTGGCGGCAGCGGCAGAATGCGATCAATTGTGGCCATATGCTACCTAAATATTCTCAGGTTTTTAAATCGAAATTGAAAAATTCTGTATCAGGTTTTGTACGATATTTTTTATCGATATTTTTTGTCGATTTTGTTATCGATATTTTAATCGATTTTTTTATCGATATTTTAATCGATTTTGTTATCGATTTTTTATAGATTTTGTAATTGATTTTGTTAGCGATGGTCGATGGGCGGTTTTGCAAAAACATCGACGATATGTACAAATTCACATAGAACTCTGCTCATATGGTTGCCGGGCTACATGGCAATATTGATGGTAATTGCAAAACTGATGAACTGACAAGGAAAGATAGGACCACCCACAACCTTCCAGGATAGTACTCGGTAGATATAGCAATAGCCACTTTCAAGAAGTTTGTTAGAGATTACACCATTCTAGAACGCTGGCCCAACTTTTCGCCTTGCGAAACTTTCGGGATTACTCGTTATTTATATAAAAGGAAACGCTTACGGACCACTTTCTAGTATGGAATCAGATCCTGTATTGACCTATGGGACATGTAGGACCGAATCGAAAAAGTTACCAAATTGAAAAATAAATTACCAAATTACCAAATTTGATAAATAAAGAAAAAACTATTCTAAAAACGTTTAAATTTAGTGGCTGTGTCTCCGATACAGCCTGCAGACCAAGGCGAAGCGCTGGACTGTTCCTTTTTTATTTTGTTTTCTTTTTCAAATTATTTTTTATTTTTTCTATATTTAATTAATATTCTTTCCTTTTTTATTAAAGTTATAGATTTTATTATTTTAAAAATAAAAATTATTTTTTTTTATTTCGTTTAATTTTTATGTATTTATATTATATAAACTTTTGTATTGCTATGTTTTGCGAACTTATTGCAAAAAGACAAACAACACAACGTTAAGACCTCCTCGCCAGCAGCTAGATCACCCCCTGCCCCTACCTGACTACGCCCATGAGTTATTGTTTTATACTGATCCCGTCTTATTGTTATTATAACTTTTGACGGTTTTTAAGATCCCCACCCAAATATTTGTTGACTTTTCGTTTCATTTATGTACTACAATTAATTTTTAACACCAAAAATTTAACGGCGTCTTAATAAAAACATTGAATCAAAACGGCCGTCAAATCTGATGTATGCCATGCAAGGCGCTGAAAGATTGACGCAATAAAAATGCCTTTATTGGGCGCGTACGTGTGCCAAAAAGATCAGCGATAAATTAACCAAACACTTATCGTTATAAATCGAAATGAAATCTGTGCTTGATTTCGAAATAAATTTACAAAAAAAAAAATACGACAAAAAATTCCGAGACGATCAACAAAGTTAAAAGGAAATAACTATTCAATGCGACTCGACGCGCATTTAACAGCTTTTTTCGGCTTATTTCGTGAAATTGCAACAATAAAAACGAATTTCATACGAGTAGGCAACAACTCAGCCACCATTCAACCGTCTACAAAGTAGTAACAAGAGTAGATATAACATTTCATTTCATTTCGTTTCATTGTGAATCGCGCGCGAGCTGTTAATAAAGCAAACGATCAACAACGAGCGCCTACTTTCAAGATTCTATGAAAAGATGCGATCTACACGTGGCTGCAGAAGACGAGCGCGCAAACGAACGTAGATGAGAACGAATGGCGATTATGAAGATGGAGTTGGAACTGGAGCTGGAGCTGGAAGATGATGGAGATGGATATAGCAGCGCATATTGAAGATGATCAACCGCATTATGACGGTGATGATGAAGAGGTAGCGGAGTTACTACAACAACTAAATACACATGTATGTGTAACGCTCCAGTCAGTCAGTCAGTCAGCCAGCCAGGCAGCAAAGCAATCCACTGACGAGAAGATCAAATAACATAACTCATATTGTCGGAATTGCGCACTGCGCATGCGCTTTCATACGCTGCTGACTCGGCGTTACGGAGGCGATCTACATTCATTACCTTTTCCTTTTGACTTTTGTGGAAATGAGTACCAAAAGCCAAGAGATACATACTTCAGCTGTATATATGTATTAATTTTTTTATATAAAGTTAATAAAAATTATTACACCTTTATGGGCGATCACGTACGAACGTGACAAACGCACCGAACACGCATTCAATAAATTCTCGCAACAAATGGTATGCCAGCCAACAACAGTCGCTTGTGTGTAAATGTGAGGCGACAAGCGGTTGGATGGATGGATCAGCGAAATAATGGGAGCAAGCAAGCAGACAACAACAACGAGGTAAGTAAAGCAAGTAAGGTGAATGTAGGAGGGCGGCGTGGGGATAGAGGGCGCGCATGCATTAAGATGAAGTTGTAAATTGCGTAGACCGTGGGCCCCTAAGCGCAGTGATCGCGCACGATCGCTAGATCACTTTGCGATCTCAAGCGACTGAAGTGTGGACGAGTTGACAGTTTTTTGGAAAACTTTGTTGCGCTAATTGGTGTGGGACACTTTTGCCGTAGATTTAGCGACATTGTAATGGCTTGGCGGTGATGTTCTAGACAAGCTAGTACGAAAGGATCACAAACTTTATTAACCTTACTCATGTTAGCTCCGAAGCGCTGGTTATATTTTGTTGAGGCGGCAGATGGACGCTTGCAGATAGTGAAGGCAAAAAGCTAAGGACTCATACAAAATGGCAAATGCAGAGGCTGTAAATAAAAGTAATGCCTAGTTTTTGAAATGAGAAAGGTAATTAAAAAATGTTTGCATAAGCAAATTTACAGGGCAATTTTGGCTAAGATAGTAAAAAGTCGTTCGTAAGTAAAATGAAAGACAGATGGCAAGATAGTTAGAAAACTAAAAAAACCGCTGTCTTATTCACCACTCGTGGTAAAAATCTATTTTGAGAGGAACTTATTTTATGTATTAGTAGTTAGATATGTGACCAATAGCCCAGTGTCTCGTTACTATTGTTGTAAGGAACTTTATGTTTTGCTTGAATAGTTTTTTCAAACTTTGTGTTCTTCTGCCAACGATCGCAGGTTCGAGATACAAAGCGTTTGTCTAGATTAGTTCTTCAGCTGTTTGTTGCTGAAGGAATGCCATATCCCATTCTATCTTGACTCCAGGAATAATTTCGTGGATAGGTCGGGCTGCCGTCAGGAGTTGGATGTTGCCCCAACCAGGAAAAAAGAAATCCATTAAAAGTTCTGGTGTTTCACTAGTGCTCCACGTATGCTATCTTCCTGACTTTTTCAGAAAGGAAGAGAGGAGTGTCAGACAAATCACAAGGTTTGCTGATTGATTCGAAGTCTACACAAAACTTGGGTCGCGAGAACTTCTTGGCCTTCCTTAACTCAGTTTTTAATATTTCGAAACTGTGAAATAGATATTCGCTGTACCTATATTTGTGAAGACAAAAGCAAAGCAACAACTCAGAGTAAGTAAGCAACTACAGTCAACTGCATATGTGTGATGTACATCAAATGTGGAGGGTTGCAAAAAATCCTAACCTCCGAGATCCATGATCCTTTGCATATTTTCCCTTCAGTTTGCTTTGTGCCCAACCGCAACGCTTTATGCGAATTATCCAGCGAATACCTAAGTCCCTTGCCGCACAT
>NW_023459539.1:0-54460 GCF_013731165.1 Rhagoletis pomonella | reverse complement strand
TCAACTAACCATTTCGTTATCCATTTCTTGTTTTTATTTTTGTTGTTCGCTTTTCTTGCGATTTTTGATTTATTTTACTTCATTTCTCGCTTCTACTATTTGCATACTTATTGCTACGGTTTTGTTTTCTTGTTGTTACTACTGCCCCTGTGGCATTTAGTATTCGCGCGCGCGTTGTTGTTGTGCTAGTAGTTGTTGATGCCATTGCAGATGCAGATGGACGTCTGCTTATTTCCAGTACATAAATTTTATCAATTCAGTGAACTGCACCGACTTGTGGTTACTGCACTCTTCTCGCTGACTTTTCTTTCCCTGAGAGCTACGCGGTTGTTTTTCCCTGAATACTCTGAGTATTTTTTTTTGTTTTTTTTTTTGGTCAGTTCCGCGGCTCCGATGTTGGCGTTTTTAAGCCATGCTTTAAGTTTATTGCGTATTGTGTATTTGAAAGTTTATTCGTTTCGCAATAAAGATTAAGTTTTCTCAGAATGTTGCGACCTAAGTGCAGAAATTTTAATATGGACAGCAGGAATGAGAGGCAACTCTATTCTGAAGCTAATTGAATGTTTTCTAAAAACACGCGTTTTTTATATTTTGTCTTATAAAAATGGTAGTCTTGCCCATAAGCGGATGCTTATGTATTGTATGTATAATGCATACATGTGTATATATGTATGTATGAAGATATTTCATTTTGGCGTTAAGTATACGACACGGTGCCCAGGTTGGTTGCCTGAATGGAAAGACCAGAGGAACCAATTACTTAGCTTAACATCAGGTAGAATGTTTATGAAAGCAGGTAAATATAAAGTAAAGAGGTGCGTACTACCATCCGTTGGGAAAAGTTCAGTCAAACACAATACTAGGGTTCATCTTTATTGCTAAACTGTGTGCGTTTGTGCGAAAGTGCGAAAACGTGAAATATTCGACAGTTTTTTTAAGAAAACACACATGACAACGTTTCGCCAACCTCCTAGCCAGTTTTTTCACGCAGTCTCTTCCATACAAAAATTTTTTCGAAATTAATTTATATGGAAAAAATGCAAAACACCTTCAACAAAAACATCTCAAAAATCAATGCGATTTTTGACTAACTCCGAACTTTCATTTTTTTATTAGAATCTAATGGGCTACAAAACTGCCTATTAAAAAAAATTCTAAAAAATCAGATTAAAAAGTTTAAAATTCGGAAGAGAATTTGCTGAATTTTCGCGAGTTTTGCACAAAGTTTAGGAATTATATTTTTATGTTTTTTGTTGTTTAATGCACTATATTTTTATACGAAATTGGCGGAAAAATACTAGAATAAAAATTGTTGCGTATATTATGAAAAATTTGCTGTGCCAATACTTTGTTCCGGCAGAATTAAGGGAATTAGATAATTGAATATGTATCACAATATGTGTGTCAGAACAAAGAGGTTTAAACTGTTTTAGTTGGAAAATATTTTTGAGAGAGTTGCCACCTGTTTTAAAATTCGGATTTAAATTAGTTATACTCAAATAAAAGTGTCATACGTAAGAGTGTTTAGAAATGTTCAGCCTGAACATGTAGAATCTTCTGAGGTATTTGAAGAGGGCTGCCACCTGTTTTAAAACTAAATTCATATATAATTAATAAGTTAAATGAGTTATTACAGAGGTGCCATCTATTTAAAAATTTAAATTCAAACTATTCAATAATTTCAATGAATTATTACGATGTCGTCACCTAGTTTAAATCTCAAATTGAATTCAGGGGATAAGTTAATTGAAAAAGTATCACAGGAGAGAGGTTTAAGTTTTAGTTTGAAAATATTTTGCAGATGGTTAAACAAATTTAAAAGCGAGTGTCGGCGATCTAGTTTGTTTATAAAAGTTGAATTGAATAATTTAATGCTCATCATACGCCCTGTCAGACCAATTAAAAAATGTTCTACAATTGCAAATTTTCAGGACAAACACAAATTATTCGACTAGAAAATATATTCCTTTGCAGCCTTTTAATACACCCTTACAAAGCCAGTGTAATTTATCCATTAATTAATTTTTTCGATCTTCTTGGGGGAAATCCTGCCGTCTATTAAAAATTTAAAGATGCAGACTTACCAGGAAATGCCTTCAAATATGGGAAACAAATAGAATTTTTCGCAATTCCAAAGTTTTTATGGACGATTTGGTAGCCTTACATAATTCAAGTTATTAACTAGAACTTCAACTAAAACTTTATGTATGTACATATATTTTATTTAGGGTAAAAAGCACATATAAAGGTTATGTATATCAAAATTTGCAAACAACTTTTTTTCCATATATTATTGGAACAGTTTCCGACATTTAAATATCATAACCATAACGACATCGTTATCCATATCGTTACATAAATAAATAATCGGATTTTTTTCTCTTGTGTATTCCGAATTGTTTTTCTAATCCTTCAATTAGCATTGACAGCTTAGTATTCTTCGCCAAGCATATGATAAAGGCTTAACGTACACATTGTGAATGTTTCGCTACCTAAGTCATAGACGTTTTAATTCAAAAACAATTGTCTTCACCAATTTTAGCGTCGATGCGCACCACTTAAATAGCATTCCTAGGCAACGCATTAATGATGTTATCAGCTTTTCAGCATATCTCACGAGAGAGAGAGAGAGAGGGAAATATTTAAATGCGCGCTATAATCTTAACCCGCTTTACATTATTTCCGTTATGTTGCGGCATTTCATATGCTTTCTTCATTCCAGTGCATTACGACATTGATTTTGAAGCATTTGCAATCCACACATAAGTAGATACTTACGCGTTTGCGAACCTGATTAATGCTGTTGTCGTTGCCATTAAAGGAAGTACATATATCATTAAGCGTGTCTTAAGGATGCCTGTAGCAACCAATATGCAAGCGAGTACGCGAGGATATGTGTACATATATGCATTAGGTTGGGTCGCGAAAAAAATATTCCTAAACGGCGATCAATTTGAAAGCTTTCTTATGGAGGATTTACATAAGTGTCATAACAATTTTCAACCCAGCCAAGCTGGAAAAATGCAAGGTTTCTTCTTCATTTTTTTGTTTTATCTAAATATGTTTTATTGGTTTTGCAGACTATGTTCCAAAATGAGATGAAATTAGATAGCCCCATCTCCCGAATAATCTACTATATAGCTGTTTAATCGGAACCGGGACAGTGGTGGCGTTTCACTTGTCACCTCTAATAGGCAGAAGTATTTGAGCGTTATCCTTAAAGGCAAGTTATTATGAAAGCCGCACCTGACCAATCTAAGCTTATACTTATATTGAACAAAAAAACCAAAATATTTTTGCGCTGATATTTTTTTATTCGTTATTTCTATGAAGAGTTTGCTCAAGTGTTTTTTGTAATTTTTCGAGCGTTAGATTTGCGGGATTTTTCAAGACCTTTCATATAAGACTTTCGAGAATTTTTTGAAATGTAGAGATTATGGAAGATTTTCAGGTGTTTCGGGACATTACGAGCAGTAGAAATTTTAAAACAATCTAATGATTTAGAATGTTTTTCTGATGTCTAAGCATTTAAAAATCTTTCGGAATATTTTTGGGAGTTTTCTGAAATTTTATTTTTTTTCGTAACTTGGGAATACTTTTTCCGCACATTGTGAGGTTTTTTAAAAACTATTCGGAACTTTTCCATTTTTTTTCCGGAATCTAAAAGTTAAGTTTCTAAAAAATAAAAAATCATGAAATACTGAATGAAAAAACTAAGATGTTAATTTTTATTTTAATTATAATACTTAAAGTCTAGAGTTTGGTATATTTTTGGTTTAAATTATATATTTAGCTTAGGTTATCGTTCCGGATGTCTTCTTGAAAACACACTTTAGTTTTTAATGGGGACCGCTACAGCCTAATGTGCGCAAATGGGAACTTAAAACTTACATTCATAAGGATGGTTGTATTTGTCCTTCCCACCTTCGCTTGATTGGCAACGCTTTTAACGGCTTAAGTTCACATTCGTCTACATAAACATATGTATTTACTGCTGCTTCTATTAATGCACCAGTGAATGAATGCGAGTTTATTGCCGAATTTCCACTAGGCATTGAAATTACAAACAATTTATGTATGCCATTTAAAAAAAATGCCATGTGGAAATGAACTTAATGACATTTTTTTTTAATGTAATGACACGATTATTTTTTAATGCTCGACACTTGTCATTTTTGCCATTTAATGCCAAGTGGAAATCCAGCATAAGTAGATAGATATGCATATATATGTGTGTATGTTTATCCTCGTTTAAAGCGCAAAACCGAGTATGAGAGGGTGCATAAAATATTTTTTTCAAAATGGTTCTCTTTTTTATAAAGCAATCGCATTTCTGGCTAGTATATTTCAGGACAAAAGGACAAGGATTGAGCAAAGAGCGTCAGGCAAAAAGTGTCAGTTACGCGGTTTTGTTCTTTAAATGACGATATGTATGTACTAAATTTAACATACTCGATACCGGCGTCATTATCAGAAGAGGGCAAATTAGTAAAATAGAATTTAGCGTAGTGAAGAAGTGAGCGTAAATCGAGAAGAAGCCAACATCAAATACAGGTGTTCACTGCAAAGTTTACTTGAGTGCTACCAGATTACTGAGAAAAATGAGAAAAGTGTCGACGGTTCACTTTGGCCTTCAACGCCATGGTACTTCAACAATTTTAGCACTTAAATAAGTACTTTGCTGGTTGCTTGGTGCTACGATACCTAATGCTTGGTCACTTCAGCCGCCTAAGAACTCAATGAAAGCTGTAAACGAAAATTTTGGTGATAAAGGTGAAGGTTAACGAAAATCAATTTGGCTTTATGTTGGCAGCCAGCTTTGCCGGCGGGTGTATGCGCTCACGTACTTATTTGCGACGAAGATTTGTGTGAAGTGGCAGACGATTATTTTTCCACTCAAAGACGGTAAATTTTGTACTGCAGTCAATGGCTGTCGACGATTACTGAACAGGTAGTGGCTAAAGAAGAAAACAAACAGGAGACGTCCTTACCAATTTTCGGTGATTATTCTTTTCCATTGGTGTCGGTTTTTTAAACTCTTTTTGCGTTTGTTTGAATTTTTCCTCAAAATTTCCTTTTGGTTGCTGCATTTTTATTGACTTCCGGCCTTCATTAGTCGGAAGTTGAGTGAAAAGCACGTGCAATGCCTGCGTGATTTGTCGACGAGAACACGACGTGTTGAAGGATTTATTATGTGCCTTTAGTAAATTATTTATTTTGTAGCTGGCACAACGTACACTAAGTAAAAATTTTGAATAATAAATATGCTTCTATAGCTTACATAACTTTATACTTGACACAAAAATTAAATAAAAAGTAAAGTGAAAGTTTAATATGCTGGAGTGGGGACGCCACTTTGTTAAGCGCCTAGCGTTATGCTTTGAAAATGAATTCAATTTGAATATTCATACAAAGCATAGAGGGAAAAAGTAAATATCTTTTCATTGCATAAATTTATAATACGAAAGCACAGTCAAGAGTCACATTTGTAGTATATGACAGCAGGAAAAAATACGTTTGAAAATTTGTGTATGTACATACCTCGCTATATAAAGCGCGCTCTGTCGTGCAATACATACTCATTTTTTGCATACTTAACTAACAACGACTGAAGGCATAAGGACAAGCTTATTACTTTGTGGTGGCACTCTTTATAACACACACATAGTATGTATATCTGTATTTAAAACATACTGTATTTACAGAATGACTTACAGCATATGACCGGCTGCTCATCCAGATTCTTGCTGGTCTCAGTATTTTTTTTTTAATTTTTGGTTTCGTAAATAATGTGCAGCTGGCTGTTGCTCTACGCTTTGATGACAATGCAAATTATATTTGCCACACCGATATGTCGCATATGTTTATTTGCGCCCTCTTTAAGGGAGCAAAATAGGTGAGCACTGACAGAGTTCTGTAAAAGTAAATAACTTATTGATAGTGAGTACCTGCAGGAAATATCGAGAAATACTAAAGCTGATATGAGATTGAATCTGACTGAAGTCAGGTAAGACGTCTGATGAAAAGATGTAGCTAACTTCGAAATAGCAGTCTATGAGGGCAACTCTGGCAATTGTCTTTCAACTCGCCACAATTTTTTCGAAAGACAAAAGTCAATTCTGGCAACTATTTGAAAGCTCTTATCTGTCTTTGAAAAAACTAATTGAAAGATCTGTTAGCGAAGAGGTCGTAGCAATAAGTTTTTTTTTTTAATTTAATTAAAGTAAAGAATTATGTAAATTTGTCCTATGAAAACAATAAAAATCAATGAATTAAATTAAATTAAATAAAAAAAAAATTATCGCAAAAGAATGAAATAGTACTTAAAAACTAAGGTCTTAAATATTAAATGAAAAAAAATATATATATTATTCTTTTTGAAACGATAAAATCTAGAAATTAAAAAAAGTATGGAATTAAGAATAAAGTAATGCATTCAATTAAAAAAAAAAATAAATAAATGACTAAAAAGTAAATGAAATCTAAAACAAAATTTTTCTTTTTTCATAATAAAATTCAAAAATTGAAATAAAATTTAACAAAAAAAAAAATACAACAACAACAATAACAAGCAAACCTTGAAAAACAAGCTAATAAAAAACTGCCTAATTTCCATAAACTAAAGTGATAGCCAAAAAATTCACCTGACGAGTATCAAGTAGCGAAAAAATTTCAGAGTAGAGATGGGCGAGGGATATCGGAAACCGCGGGATCCATACTACTTATTTCAAATTGGCCGGCATGGGCGGTATCGGGAAGGTCTATAAAAATTTCGAGCGCTGGATGGGGCCATAACTTGCGCAAATTCAGGTAATCTTCCTTAAATTCGATGTATGAAATATGCACTTCTTTATGTTTTACTGAGACGAAAATGAACACCAAAGCAAAACAAAATAATCGGAGGATGCCAGATCTTTCATACTTTCATATACTTTTTTATTATTTAAAATTAATATGAAAGACATGTGAATGTTTCTTAGTGAAAGATTTCCGGACCAATGGTGGTAGATTCTAGTTTTCATTTAACCCAGATGTCCTCGAACCATGGTCCTCAACGTGAGCATCTCAATAGATTTGCACACAACGACTATCCGTACTGTTCAAGGTGTGGTTGTAGGAGCGTTGCCACCCGTTTAAAAAATCAAGTTCAAACTTAAATTAAGGTGATTAGGAAATACGTATCTTGATATGAGTGTCAGTCGAAAGAGATTGTGGTTTGGATATATTTAAAAGAGAGTTGCCACCTGTTTATGAGACGAAGGCGCTGGACTGATCCTTTTTCTTTTAGTTAAAGCTTTGGTGGCCGCTGTGGCTGTGGAAGATCCCTAAAACTATATTTTTTGCCTACTGGGTAAAAATATTTTAATACATATTCACAAATATGAGTGCAAAGTCAACATGCCACACATTTATGACAAACAAAATCTGCTCAAAAGCGTTCAGTAATGACAGCAAAATATTTTTGCACCAACACATTCCTCAGCTGTGTTCATTGCATACATATACGAAATATTTGCGTTGTTATTTTGTGTGCGTGCTTTTTACATAAACGAGTGAAAGGAATGAAATAAATTGGCTGTCGCCCGATGCTGTCAAGCTGCGATTTCTGCTGAGATTTTCATGTTGACGCAGGATGACAGCAAAATTACCGCCTGTTCACCAACAACTTGGATGTTGTCCTTTTTGTTGCATTGTTGTTGTAAGTTTTATACTGTTTTGCAGGTGTTTGTTTTTATTGTTGTATTGTGGTTTTTGCATGCAGTGCACTGACATAAATGGAAAATGTGGTATTTCTTTAGTTTTATTGAAAAATGTATATTTCGAGCAATTTGAAAGTGAATGCGTGCATATTTTTTCGAATTTGTAAGCAATTTCTTTGCAAGAAAGTATACTTGTATTTGCTCTTGACTTTTACTATGAAATTCACATGCACATACAAATTTACATACGTACATATTTACCTACTACAATTTCGATAAAATCAGCAGAATACAAGCAATTAAGCTGAGCAGAAGAATGTACAATATTTCAATTAAAGCTATGAATACAGTTGGCTTGGCCGAGCTTCTCCTCCGATTCAATAGTTTGACGTCGCCTACCGACAACACATGGCTTTTCCTGAGAAGCTTTTTCAATGCAGAAATACATACATATCGCACACGATCTTCAAGAGTGACACAACTCAAAATTATACGTTCATCAGAAAATGCAAAAAACTATTTCGTTGCTCATGCTAACCACATGGGCAAGGGAGACATTACCTTAAGTTTTTTCCAACAAATTATAGCAAATTTTTGCTCCAGCTAATGCATAATTAAAAAAAAACAACCAAATTTTATGTTGTGTCACTTTTGAAGATCGTGTGCAATATATTTGGAGGCCTGCTTTTGAAACCGCTATTAAAAATAAACCTGTTTGGATGCAAACTGGTCGGACTATAGATCAAAGCTGGATCCTAACGGGTGAAAGAGAAGCATATTGGCAAAAAATTAACGAAATCGGTGGGAATGGAGCCAACTACTTTAAAATGAATTTGGTTTACACAACTTCGAAGTCAGTATGTTTCTTTTGAATACGCCTGCGTTCTGCACTTCACAGATGCTTTTTCATACTTCCAAGACACAAATTGTTTTTTGAACAAAAAGAGTATAAAAATTCGAAACGTTTACTCATTGCATTTGTTTTAAAGTAGTCTATAAATTGGTTGATTTAAAAAAAAAATCACTTGTTTCCGTCAGTGTATCTAATATAAATAATAAAAAAAAAAAATTTCTTAGATTTTTGGTCAAAAAGACTTCGTTCCACAAAATCATTGAAATCGTATTAATTGTCAAAGTTCAGAGAAATTGTCAATCACTAATGCTCGTTCACACTATTTTAAACAAATATAGTCAAAAAAATGAGGAATTTACAAATTTTTTGACTATCGAGATACTAAGATTTTGGATCATGAAATTTTTTTTTTCTCTATGAGGTAAACAAACGTTCGTATGGCCAATATATGCGCACCCTTGGGTTTTATGTTGCTCTTCGTTACACAGTGAAATATGTACCTATCCATCATGTTCTGAAAGGTTCTAGACTTGCTTTTCTGCTCACCTAATTTGATTAGAGAAGCTGAATCTTTGCGAGAAGCTAAACGTACATAGTCGCGTTTTTCCATAAGAAGTTTTGCTGATCGGTAGTCCTGTGCGGTACGTGAATAAACAAATGAATAGGCTTGCCTCGTTTTCAAAGATATAATTTCAGGAGAATGTTGGCAATTTCATAGTGCAAAGAAACCATCTACTTTAAACTTTTAATGTTAAACAATTTACTATTTGCATGAAATTTTAAATTCTAAGAGCGCTAGTTTCGCAGGAGATTTACACTTTAACAAAAAAAAAAAATCTTCATAAATCGAAAGCTCAACGTCGCTTTGCAACACCAACAATTCATGCAGCTGCAATTACTCATTCATGTAACTGCGCCAAATGTCCCAACAACTGTATGCCCTCTCGATTGTGAACGATGAACATGAACGGATGATCGACACAGAACATCAGCGGCTTAGTGCGCAACGACGAAAAGGCGTTCCAAAACAGCACCACTATAAATGGAAATACAATTAAGCTTACAAATGTAGGTACGCATGTTGTACACAAAATGAATGTTGGTGGGGGTATTCAATCAATGTTTCAGGTAATTAAATTGAAATTCATTGCGCTATGTACTTACTCGATGGCTCCAGTTCACCAATACCGTCCTCGCTCACTGCAAAATGTACCACCTGTGTAACTTGCCAAGCGCTAGGCCAGTGTAGATCCACATTCGCTGTGACATTTAGCAACTGAAATTAATAGAAACTTTGAAAAGTAGTCAGAGTGTGGAGTAGGGTGGTCCAAAAATTCATGTAAAAAAGTAATGTCGAGTGAGAGCACCCCTTAGGATTGTTCTATATCGAAAAAAAGTATACCCCTATTTTTTATTTTGAAATAAAAAAATATTTAGAGGTCGCTCAAAGGCCAAAAAAAGGTTTCCATGTATTCTGTATGGGAAAAAAGAACTTTTCGTGGAAATGGTAACGAATTCTTGAAAATCCATACTTTTCGATGGGAAGACCCTGCCCAATTATTTTTTAGCAATTTTTTCTTAGTAACTATATTTTATAGGACCCCCAAAACCCCTTGAAAATGCCAGAAAATCCAATGTGGGGATAAATAGAAAATCTTCGTTATTAAAAAAATGGTTAAACAAATAATTGGATATTGTTATTGGAAGTCTCCTAAAGAAAATATTGATTTTCAAGAATTCCATACCATTTCCACGAAAAGTTGTTTTTTCCCATACAAAATACATGGAAAAGTTGAAGCGCTTTGAGCGACCCCTAAATATCTTTTGATTTCAAAATAAAAAAATAGGGGTATACTTTTTTCGATATATGTAGAACAATCCTAGTGGGTGCGAGCATTAAAATTCCGACTTTACTTATTTTGGACCACCCTAGTGTGGGGCATATGTATTAAAGGCAAGAATACAGAAGGTACCGAACTACATATTTCATGTACATATATCTTCTTTCTACTTTTTGCGTACACTAACCTGCTGAAAAATGCCATCTAAGACTGTGCGTTGCGAAAATTGAAATTTCGGCAAAAGAACACGCACCAAAGTCGGCTGAAAATGTTGACGCTGGTAGCCGGTTGCATCAGCTGCACCTGTCGGTTGTTCCGCGTCGCGTGACATGCCGCATAGCTCGTCGAGTAGCGTCACATTGGCACTCAGGCGCTGCAGTAGACGCGGCAAACCGCTCCTTGCATGTGGTAGTATGATGAGCATTTTCAATTGCTGCCGCTGTAGCGACAATTCCAAGGCGCTGGCATTCAACTGCGTCAACTCACCGTAAAGAAAGATATCATCCTTGCGCATGGCATTCAGGTAAGCGTGCGTGTGCAGCTGTGGCATGTAGAATTGACGTTTGTGGGTATCACGCTTTTGGAAATTGTGCGCCCAGCGAGAATTTATACGCACCGCATTGATTAGTTCGTTGCAATTGCTATTCGTTTTGTTGTTGTTATTGTGGTGATCGGCAGCGTTGTTGTTGTTGTTGTTGTTGTTGCTGGTTCGTATCACTGCAGCAGCATTAATATCGATGTTTCTGCACTTGCCACTAGCATTGTTGCGGCTGGTATTTTTGTCATCATCCTCATCGCTCTCCTCGTTCAGCACAAATTGCAGATTTTTCAATTTCCTTGTAAACCGTTTTGCGTTATATGCGTCGGCGTACAGCGTATTGGACACCGTTATGGGGTTGCCGGCAATGTTGAAAAACTCTGCATACTCCTTCATGCCGCTGTCGCCGGTTATGTCGGTGTCGGCATCATTGCTTACTGCATCGTAGGCTCTTTGATTGTACAAATCACCGTTTTCAATTTGATCAGTATGGGCGGCGACAGTTGGCACGACAGCTGGAATAGAAGTAGCAGCGGCGGTGGCATCGGCGATTTCTTTGTCCGTGCCATGCAGTTGCAGGTACAATGCTAGCAGTTCCTGTGGTGCAATCACAAAATTTGATGCTGCATCCGCTTCGGCCAATATGCGTGCCAACACGAAATGCTTCAAATCAACGGTGTGGTCGGAGGCATCGTTGGGGCGCGCCGCTGTCGCCGTTGCCCTCTTAGTGACCGCATAAGCGAAGCCAAATTGTAGATAGCACAGAAGTGACAGTATAAAACCTGTAAGGCGAAACCTGCATGATATTTTTTTCTTTCGTGTTCAATTCTAATTATTTTTCTTTAATATTTTGCAGTGCACTTACAAATCAAAATATTTCTATTGGTCATATTTGATATCAACAATTTTTTTTAACGCAACATTTTATAAATTTAGAACAAGTTCACTGCATTTTCATTTGAATACTAAACATTCAGTTTTACTAAAAATTCTTTAGCGTTTCGAGTCTAGATATTAGGGTGCTTCTTTGATTCAATCCGCTCTTAACTGCGAAATTTTTTTTTTGAACAGCAGCTGAAGAAAAAGCATTTACTAGCTAACAAATTCTTCAAGCACTAAGTACTTATGTATTGTCGCACAATAACGGTCAAGGCTAATGTAATCGAGTATTAATAGACAAAAACCCTTATCATTTTCAAAATTCTTATCAGCTTCGGCTTTTTCGGTAACGTATTTTTCTCTGAGCACTCAAATTCCCAGTGCAGTCTAATTTAACGCTTAATCACTACGTTCTCGAGCTTTGCCGCATTGTCAATTTAATTTGTATTTAACTTTTTAATATAACATAATCTTTACCACATACAGTGAAAGCTCGCATAAGCGGACACCGATACGTATGTACAAGCACAAGAATCAACATTCGACTGAAAAAAAAAATGAATGAATGAAAAAATTGAGCGTTTGTTAGAGCTTCGCGTCCACTTATGGGAGATTTTTTTTTTTCATAAATGGGCATTTTTGAGTGTCCGCGTCCGTTTATCGGAAAGTCGGTGTATGGGAGATCATTTTGTATGCAAAACAAACCAAAAATTGTACGTTCCCAAGAATGTGTCCACTTATGGGAGATGTCCGCTTATTAAAGCGTCCGCTTATGTGAGCTTTCACTGTATACAGCTTTGAAATTGGACACGTGCACGTAATAAAGGCAAATTGTTACAGTAACGACCCGATAGACTGGGCATGAAAATCAATTACAGAATCTGTAAAGAATTAATAGAAGCCACAGAGCGTATTTCTTCGACAATAGCCGTGAACACTTTTCTAAATGCTCGGTAGCTGTATTGAATATCGCGGAATTTTTTAATTGCCGTTGAACATTATGAAAAGTGTGGGAAACATAAATGGAGCGGAATTTAAATTTCGTTGTATAAATATTGTAGCCTATATAAAGTTTTTTTAAAGTCAAATTATGGGCGTTTACTACACAAGATATTTAAGATATATTATTCAGCAGTTAACTGGAACCATTTTTAGGACAATATGAGTAATAATAGTTATTATTTTGCAAGTAGAAATTCTTTACGCTCGGTTGTTATTGCAAACGACAGAAGGAAGGAGGGTATGGTGGTTGAGCTTGCTTAAGATGAAGATTAAGACTTAGATTAAAACTAAGATTAAGATTTAGGTTAATATTAAGATTAAGATCAATACTAAGATTAAGATTAATATGAAGATTAAAATTAAATTTAAGAATGAGATTTAAATTAAGATTGTGGTTAAGATTAAAATTTAGATTAGAATAAGATTAAAGTTAAGAGTTATATCAATATTGAGATTTAGATTAAGACTAAGATTAACACTAAGGGTAAGATTATGGTTAAGATTAAGATTGGGATTAAGATTACGATTGCGTTTAAGATTAAGATTACGATTAAAAATAAGATCAGAATAAGATTAAGATTATAATTGAGGATAAGATTAAATTACGATTAAGAGTGAGATTAGGGTTAATATTAAGATTACGATTAAAATTAAGAATAAGATTCAGATTAAAATTAAGATAGAGATTGAGAATAAAATTAGGACTAAGATTAAGATTTAGATTATATTAAGATTAAGATTGAGACTAAGACTAACATTGAGATTGCAAATAAGAGTTAGATGATGATTAAGAGTAAGATTAGATAAAGGCTAAAATTAAGAATAATATTAAGACTAAGAACAAGATTAAAATGAAGACTAAGATTGAGATTAAAATTATTATTAAAATTAAGATTAAGATGGTAGCTTATTATTATGACGAAAGAACTCAGATAATATGGCGAGCCATATTTACTTTAGTCACGCGTGGGATCCACACACATTTGCATACAAACTAGTGTTCACACTACACCACCTTTCCCTATATCGTCTCATCGAATTAGACATCGATCGGAAGGATACTATCCTCGAATGTCAGGGTCTTACTAAACGCTCAAGCAATGTCTAGCTTGAAATATTTAACGTAAACGGCCTGCTACACGGCAGGATACCACATACCACACGCTCTTTACATGCTTCACATACCCACGGAAATCCACCCTAATTTACCGTCATCATCATTCCGATATTTGGAAATCGGGGATGGTGGTTTTATAAACGACTTAACGACTGAAACACTGAGGTAACATTGTGATTATTTATAGCTTTTCACTATGCTTCCTTCCATTAAAATTGATATCCAAAGAGCAAAACATACTAATATGCAATTTTTTCTATCTTCAAGGCTTTTAATTTATTCAGAATTGTGTAAAACACTATCGCCAGATGGTTTGCTCTACTGCATATAATACGAGTACGAAAGATTCACTTTACTATTCACTTTAATATCACAAAACTTGTTCAAGTGAGACGGAAAGGAAGAAAACTAAAAAAGAAATAGAGAAGTGCGTAGGACAGTTACATACGTGCAACCTTAACAAATTGTTTCCAATTTTGAAAATCTTTGTAACTAAGCGCGACAGTCAGCTTAACAAGGACACTTCAGCCACGGAGTGCTTCCTGTGGCGTGCTGGTGTGGGCGTCAGTGTGTGACTGCTATGTTGAGTGATGCTGCTAATGTGCGCAGGATATGCATGCCGTCTGTTACATGCGCTTAGAGTACACCATATAGTTAAAAATCTTTGCTTGTCGGGATATTCGTATACCTACATATATATATACTACTTACTTACATATATAACCTGTGCAGGGAGACAGTGTTTCTAATGCTTCGAACGACGACTAAGTTTATGCTCGAAAACACCCTGCGGAGATTGAACTAAAAGCACACATGGATGGCTATTGAGCGCAAAACCGATAAGTAAGGAAGGTAAGAAAGAGAATATATCTTAGCAATTTTGAACCAAATCTGAGCTTAAAATAGGTAATCTTAGTAGTGAGGTAGCCAGGTGGTAGCTCCATTTATAGTATCCTGTGGTCAACCCACTAAGGATTGCAGCAGGACCCACTCAATTATTCTGTCTGTTGCACTGACTATTCCAAATCTTCCGATCGGAAAACGGTTGAAAAATTAACTAATTCAGCCTCGGAAGAAAGTTCCAGAAGAGATAAGTCCTGTAACGCTTCCCAGTTGTCAGTGTGAGTAAAGTGTCAAAGCCAGCCTGCTTTGATGTTAGCACACTCTCCATCTCCTGGCAACCAACATAGAGTCTCTGCTTATTGGAACACGTTCCAATGTGGACAATCGAGGTTAGGATAGGTTAAGTTATCCTGGATGCCCTCATCCCGTATAGGAAAGGGCACATTTAGACCTCCATAGGCCCCCTGTGCGACATATTAGAGACTCCTTTCGTTCCTGCTTTTACCTTAGAAATAGAACCAACTTGTAGCTCTGATGAAGCGCACAAAATCGCAGAGTAGTGCAGGAGCGAACGTCGACAGCAGCTATGACAGTAACCGTTTGGCCTCAAACCCATTCTAGCAGCGTAGGTTCCCATAAGGCAGTTCCCGGTGAGAATTCTAATTATATATCGGAGCTGTGGTCGCTCCAAATGGAAGAGAGGGCGAGATCTACGCTTATCTAACCTACAGTAGGGTTCCTTTCCTAGCCAGCTCATCTGCAACACAGTTGTCCGGTATGTCCCGATGACCTGGCACCCATACAACATGAGTAGGGAATGCGTAGTCCAGGTGCCTGAAGTCTGCTGGAAGATCTTTCAAAATTCTAGAGTGTCCGAATCTCGTAGCACTGCACGTGGTCAGCGCGTTTAATCAATAGCATTACAAATTGCCTTTTCCGGATTGACACTAAGGCCAGATTACTTGGACGCATTGAATCAGGTCGCATAGGACTTAATATCTCAACCTGTTTTGTACATATCGATGTTATTTAAAAAATGGAGGGCCCTACAGCTTCACGCCGCCTTCGAACTGGATTTTATAAGAAGCGTTTCAAGACATGGAAACACTCGGAGGCCTTTGCCTTTGCTTGCCGAGTGGCGACCGCTGTTTAGAAAAAACTTTTTTCTATATTTTTTTGGGATGCTGTTTTGGCCAAGCGAGTATACTACGTAAATACACCTATGCAAAGACTAGCTCTGCAATGTCCATGCGAACTGTGTTAATATTAAAATTCCTATGCTCTTCTCCCTATCGCTTTCTCTACTGGGTATTTATGTGCGCATTGTAAGATCTTGTTACATGAAATTTCTACACATAAAATTCTGTAACTGCAATCGGGCACTTGTTATTCCAGCAACTATTTTTCTACTCTTGTATTTCTAGCGTTTCATGCTTACCAAGCTGCAGTACACAATTTCACTTGAGTTCCTTTTTTATTTTTTTTTTTTATTTTTCGGAATTCGAATCCCTTTTCAAGCAGAAAGATCAGGTGTTTCAATGTAAACCAGACGCTCTCCCTACATGTGTGTGTGTGTGTGTGTGTGTGTGTGTGTGTGTGTGCGTGCTTGTCCACCTTCGTATTTTGTATGTCTTTCTTTCTAATTCCGTTGTCGCTGTTTCCTTCAACACAGGATTTATGCAAAATCCTTGAATTGTTTCGCAAAGCAGAATCACTTACAACTGTTAAAATGGAAATAGGAAAAATGACGAAAGCAAAGGAGTACCAAAAAATAAAAAATATACAAAAGGCACATACATATATACATACATACATATGGATACGACGAGTATGTGCATCTGTGTTTATTCCAATACATACATATGTTTGCGTGAATGTGGGAGTGTGTATTTGCTTTGAAATCACACATAAAATCTGCTCACGTGCGATTTGTTTTCGTTTTTCATTTTTTGTCAGGGAGAAAGAAACAAAAAAAAAACAAAACCAAGCAGCAGCCAAATGCCATGCCAGTGTAACGGAGCAGCATTAGATTGTATGCGAAGATATGTGCCTCAAAGGATACAAAAACTACGTGTACAATACGCTTCAGTTATGAGTGCAAACGAGTGAAGTTATGGAAAAGAAAAATAGTAAAATGTAGCAAATCCAACTGATACGCACCTATGAAGGAAAAGATAAAAGCGATAAAAGATAAATACGTGTGTAGTAGTACTCTGATACACACACATAATAACTAACTTGTTTTGATACATTAAGGCGGGCCAATTTTTTTGAAAAAACAAAAGTTAAGTTTTCACTGTTGCGCCACCTAGTGGTAGTTTTAAGAAAAAGATAAGTGCACAAATGGATACCTCATACCAAAAAAGCCTCTTATAGCATGTTTTTTTATGCAAAATTTAAGCACTTGTTTACGACACTACAGCAAAGTGCTAAGAAATATATTTTCACAACTCGGCAAACTAAAAATTGATTTTAGATCCACAGTTTCTTCGGAAAATTTTCTTCGGATTGGACGTAGAATCCTTCTGTGGTATAGGCGCATAGTCGAAAAATTTTCTTTAAAAATTGGTCCGCCCTAATGTAAATACATCGTAATACTATGTAATTTTTTCCCTTCCTCTTAGCTTAGGTTCCAGTTGGTTGGCGGTAGACAGTTAGCTAAACGCCTGCGGTATTACAACTGGCTGGGCAATGGAAATGTTTCGAAATATTACAACTGTAAATATACTTACATGCATAGTTCCATAATAACATATTGTCATATGCACGTACATTAGGCTGGTAAAAAAAAAATAAAATGTTGAGCTCAGCCCCTAGGATTTTTCTGAATGGAAACAGGTTTATTCTTATTTTTTTATAAAAAAAAAAGATATTTAAAACTACCCCAAAGGGCATAAGGTTTCCATGTACATATTTTATACATATAGGGAAGAACAATTTTTCGTAGAAATTGTATAGAAAATTAATATTTTTCAATCGGAAAGCTGCATTTCTATTCAGGAGACTTCGATAAGAATACTCAATTGTTTATTTTACCAGTTTTTGATTGTATTTTTTGGGGGACTTATAATGGGCTTTGAGGCTGTTATAAAAATATAATTTTTTTTAAACAAATAATGCGGGTATCCTTTTTTCCATTTAGAAAAATCGTAGAGAGCTTAGTATATTAAACCTTTTTTCGCCTGCATATATTTTTGGTCCACCCTAATGCACATATATACATTATGGCTTTCAAATTTATATATGGGTATAAGTGCTTATGCTGTGCCATTTGCACGTACTTGTAGCAACTAATAAAATGTCTGCCCTTTTATCTGTGTGGGTGACTGTGCCTGGGTTATCTTGTATTTAAACTATTTTAATTTCAGTAGTGAGAAATTGTTGCAAGTGCAATTTATTGCAGTTATTTCGCACCCACACTCAATTGTAGAGTAATTGCGTTCACATTTTTGAAAATGCAGAAAGTGTTGTTATTCAAATTTATTGAGAGCAAAAATAGTTTTTATTTTAAGTACAAAAATACCTAAATGAGTGCACTTGAGGTTTAACTGCTTAACTATGAGATATGAACACGAGGCTTCCTGTCCTCCGGTGGCGAGGGACTTAGTTGTAGTTGGTGTTTGTAGCAGAAACGACTGGCGTGCTATGTTGTACTCGGTCACAATCGTTTATGCGGTTAAAGCGCTAATCAAGACAAGATGTATGCGTGTACTTAATTATATGTAAAATATTTTTACTGGCATCCTTTCACGTCCTTCGACATTAGAATGATATCAAAAACACAAATGGTTCTAAAAAATTTTCCTGTAAAGTTGTTGTTCTTAAAACAGTATCTATTTGCTTTCACTTGAAATCAATCTCCGTAGCTCATATAAGTTCTAATGCCCTCAGAAGAAACATTTATCTTATAAAGAATTATATACCCCAGTCAAAGAATTATATGTAAACCATGTTTTTCTTCGTTTTCTCTCTTTAAATAAGGGTACAATATTCTGTGATAGTGCTTAATTTTAACTACCGTTATCGTAAACAATAGTATATACTAGAACTAGAGATATGCGCGGGATATCGGGACCCACGATACTGATTTCGAAATGGCCGGGATGGGCGGGACGGAACCAAAATCCCATTCCTACACTCCCGATTAAACACACTACCTCCACAAATTCTGAAAATCTTCATTTAAAACGTTTTATGAAATAAGCACTTTCTTTGTATTTTATTGAGACGAAGAAAAATAAAAATAAATAATCCGAAGATGCCTGAGCATTCATAATTATACCTTTCATGAGCATGAAATGGTATTATAACTTTGGTCCGATGTTTGTAAGTACCAGAATAAGAAGAGATAGACCCATTAAAATGTATACTTAAATGATCAGAACGTCGAGCTGAGTCGATTTAGCCATGACCGTCTGTCTGGCTGTTTGTCTGTCTGGCTGTTTGTCTGTCTGGCTGTCTGTCTGTCTGTCTGTCTGTCTATCCGTCCGTCTGTTTGTATGCAATCCAATCTCTCAGTTTTCGAGATATCCGGATGAAATTTGGTGGGTGCGTGTATTTTTATAATGTATTAATCATTTGTCGGAACCGGAAGAATCGGACCACTATAACATATAGCTCCCATACAACTGATTGTTCAGATATGAGATTTTTCGTTATAACTTCTCCATTTATGTAGCTAGGACCATGAAATTTCGCGCTGTTTTCACTCATTGTCAACAGAAGACTTACAGTGAAAATAACAAAGATCGGGTCACTATAACCTGCAGCCCCCATACAACTGATTGTTCAGATATGAGGTCTTTTATCATAACTCCTCAATTTATGCAGCTAGGAACATGCAATTTCGCACCATTTTCACTCATTATTAACAGAATACTTACAGTGAAAATAACAAGGATCGGGTGACTATAACATATATGTATCTTCCATACATCTGATTGTTCAGATATGGGATTTTACTGTAAAACTCCTTTATTTGAACAGCTAAAACCAATAACTTTCGTAAGCTATTGTATAAATAATAATATAAAGTCTACTGAGAAAATTGTCAAAATGTATGCTGTATAAGCCTTATCTCGTATACCATTGATTGTTCCTATACCAGTTTTTGCGATATATCTCCTTTATGTAGGAAGCTAAACCCATTAAATTGTGTTACCGGTTTACATACCGATCTCACAGCAGTGAAAATCACTTTGATTGGTGCTATATAAGGTATATCTTCCATACCTCTGATTGTTTAGATACGATTTTGTATATATGTAACTACTCTATCTATGTGTGCTGTGAATATATAATTTTTTTTCAAATGCAGTAATCTGTTAAAGTAAAGTTTTCAGATGTTCATGAAAGGTATGAAGCCTTCGGCATAGCCGAAGACAGCGCTGCTCTTACTTGTTTTCTTATCATTTAAACTGAATTTGAAAGCCATGTGAATTAATCTCAGTGATCGAGTCAAATGCCGCAGGCACGATGAGCGATGCAAAACAAGCTACTTTTCGACCTGCAGTGAAAAATAATTCGAAAACTAAGATTTCTATCCGATGGTGATATGCTTTTTCTAAACTCTTACCATTTTCCCAGTGAAAATTTGGATTCAAAACTTATTTGTAATTTTTCTCTATGGTGGTAATTTTTAACATTGCATCGAGAAAACTTCATTAGAAAACGAAGAAGAAGGCGCATTCGACATTGAAATTAAGGACGAATTGGATGATGACTTCAAGGAAAGTTAAAATATAAACACTTCCGAGCCTAAAAAAGTTAACAGTTCTGGAAGTTTAAAAGTCTGCATCAAGTGTTATATAACTTCCATGAGATTTTCTAGGAAATTTCTCGGAAATTATGTATTGAATTAATTTCTATTGAAGTTATGTTATGTTGAAATTAAGTCTGAAATAATGTCCACATTCTATAAATTTTGGAGATATAAAGTTCCTCAAACCCAGCTTCTCCGGCTGGGGGTGTTTCATTTGTGATCTCTTCTAGAGAAGCCAAATATTGAGGAGCGAGTAAAAAGGGCATCAGTGGCTCTTTACTGCTTTAAAAACGCCATGGAGAAAAAATGCGACCTCTCTCGAAAAGTGTTATTTTGGCCATATGTGACCATACTCAAGCCAATAACTGGAAAAGTCTACTCTTGTTAGGATGCTAGAGCACGAGGAAAGGGTTGGCCCTCGTTGGAACCAGCGGACCTCTCTGGACTGCTCTTTCCATAGCGCTTAAAGCTATGCTTAGCGTTGCACCTTCCACCTTAAGATTTAATAGCTCCTTCAACTCGGCATACGAGCATTCGACAATTCTCAAAAGCTTTAACTTCTTACGGAAAGAAATAGATCAGAGTGTTTCTAGGCTGGCACCGAAAAAAGATCCTTCCCCGAAAAATTCCCTCCACAGGGCGTATGGGAGAATGAAAGCCCTTGGAGTAGAGGCCCAATAAAAATCTTCATGGATGAATGAAGCTGGATAGCAGAGTTGGAGGAGGTGTTTTCTGTCAGCAACTCTCAATAAATCTTAAGTTTAGGCTACCTAATTTTTGCAGTGTCCGTGAGGCAGAGTGCGCTGCTATAAACGAGGCAGCCGAGTGGCTAGGCACTAGTTTTCTGCTGAGCGGAAGGGTAAAAGTTTAATCTGAAAGCCAAGCGGTAATAAAAGCGCTGGCATTGCGTATGCCTGAACTTACTCTCAATCGCCTCAGAATATTTTCGAATTACTAATCGGAATTTTTTTTTAAGAAACCTATGCAGAGTGAACATTCCCAGTGACCATTGCTGCAGAAGATGCTTAAAGGAAAAGGTGAAATCATCTGCCTTATTCGTATTATGTTAACATTGAAACTCATATTTATTTGTTATTTTATTAGCAAAGTGTACAATAAATTTCTTAGTGGCAGAAGTAATGAGTATTAGCGATTGCTTTGCATATGAACTCGTATAGAAAAATGTCAGCACTTCCTTCTTAGTTGCTTGACGTTCTCTAAACTAAGGTATTTCGTTATCTCTACCGTGGACATCAGCTGCCTTATAAACATTCTTTTAATCAACTAGTGCCTTTTTTAACACAGATTAGCTGCAGTTGCCGGTCAAGAAATTTTATATTTTGGTAACACAATGCACAATTCAATCAATGATTAAGTGAGCTTCTCCCGGGGCTGACATTATAACTTATCCTAACCTAACCAAACCTGTTTACTTCTTAATTTTGTATTAGATTAGGTTAGGAGGGCGTATGTGGAATATACCATACTTTCATTCAGAGACAGAATTGTCCATTGTGAGTGCCCTTTTTTAGTGAGCGTCAGGAGGAGACACGAACCCATTATCTAAAGAGTAGATTTAAGTCATTATTCTAATGAACCAATTACTATCCCTGATAAAGCCGAGGAGATCCAACAGTTTCAACTTCCGCTTTCTCGACCAGGCTGTTGAAGAAGCGTGAGCCCAAATGTTTGAGTCGCTTCGTCTGTAGACCTGGTCATCGACACAGATGTTGATCAATTGACATTTCCTCATCCTCATCATAGCAGCCTCTGCAGAGAGTACTTGTTGGCATTCGCCATCGTTGAAGCTTGGTGCTATAGGACAGTATCCTGTTATGACGCCGGTAACTGAGTTTCAGTATGTACCCTGTCTTTTGCTATGTCCCGGGAGAAAGCAAAGAGTGACGTTGATATGGCTCAGTGACACAAGCGTGGTGCGACATTTTCATACAATTCCCGATTTTCAAATTTTAGATCCTATTGCCTTCAGTGCTGCCGGAGTGTCGACAAAAATAGTGGCTTTGTCTTCTGGAACTCCACTACTAAGTAAAAGACTAGCTGTAGTTTCTACAGCGTAGATCTCCTGCTGAAAACGGGAAATTTGAAAAATAATTGTGAAAGTTCCGGATCGGAATGCTACGAAGTACATACATACATACATACTAAATGCGAAAGTAGGAAGTAAAAACAATGTTAAAAACTTTTCGTGCGCACTCCTTATATACATTTCATTTTGCAAAATTCAGGAAAACACTTCTTAAATCTTTTTTTTTTTCAAAAGCAAGTACACGTTTTATGTTGCACTATTTTCATTTGGACAACAAGTATTACTGGATACAAAAGAAAACCTTCTCAGTAATGACCTCGAATTCCAACCCTCAGCCATCAGTCACTGCAAATAACTCATACGCCATGACGGCAAACTTAACTATGGTGAAGTGGTTTTCCAGCACACTTGCCTAAAATATTGATAAGTGTGTGCACAACAAGCAAGTTAGCAACAAATATACATTTACAAAGAAGCAAATATTTAACAGTAATGGTAGTACGGTAAACAGTGAAGTTGCATATTTGTACTGAGGGATTGAGAATGTAACAAAACTTTGAAATGGTCGTACATACTATTTATGTAGGAAAAAAGCTTATCGAAAATGAAAAGAGATGAAAAATAAATGCTGAAAAAGTGGCAAAACTGCAAATACTTGAGACACTTTTGAACTGTATGCGCTTGCAAAGAAAACATAGCAAACTCCGAATAGTAATAGTCCCACAGCAACAACAAGACAAAGCAAAGTATTTTACTAATAACAAGCATAGCAAAATAATCATACAAATGAATATACAGAGGAGAATGCAATGGAGTAGCTGAAAAAGAAATAACCAAACTCAAAGAACGGCAGCGAAACTTGGTTGAGTGCTGATGCGCGGAATGAAAAAAAAAAAAATTGGTGGGGGTGGAGTTGTAAAGCAAAAGTGAGTGGCGTTGCGTATTCAAGTGAACTGATCTGACATTGAAGTGGAGTTGCGCTGCTGTCTAATGAGATGAGCTGACGGCTAGTACGAGCAAAAGCCATGCAAACAACTGTTTGGCTGGGGATATTGAGTAACTGTTTGGTATCGAAAAAGATGCTGCATCGCGATGGTAAATAGCAAGATATGTGTGTTATTCTTGCAGCAAATTGCGCTGTGGTTGCTGCAAAGGCGCTGAACGCAAGCGGAAGGAGTTCAAGTGGAAGATTCAGCTGAAGTTCGTTAGCGTATCCGTTTCCGTTTTGTTAAACTTTGAGAGTTGAAAGTTGCGAGTTGCGAGTGTACAACTCCACTTAACTATATATGTAGATACATAAATACATGTAAGTATGTATGTATGCATGTACATTGTACAAAGTTGAAACTAAAGATTGCTACGTGCTACAGAAAGTGCCTGAGGGTCGCATGAAAACTGAAATGAAGTGGTAGAGTATGCATGAAATAGCAAGAAGAACAAAGCAAAGAAGCAAAGACAATGAAAAGTCGTATAGAAGAAATAAATGTATTTTTTTTTGTTTGCAGATTCAATGTCGAACTTAAAAGCGTACAAAAAGCATAGAGCGATGATTTTCGGGATTTAGCAAATGAAAGCGAGACGTGGTTGGGAGCCACGAGCACACACTCACACACACTAATAAAAGTAAATGAAGAAAAAGGGGGTTTCCAATAGCAGTTGCTAAGCACGCAGCAAACGAAACAGACGAACGGGCAGACCGCCAAGCTAGACAGTTGCAGGCAAGAAAAAGCAGCGAGACTTAGACAAACAAATGTCATGTATTTAGACGCCGCCGGATACAGACCGTACCGACCGTAGCGCGCTGCTTGTGTAGGTGTGAACGAACAATGTATGCTATGTATATTGGAGTAGAGTATATCGTTGGGTTATAGAGTAACATGGCTTGCTGCAATAGTCTGCGAACGTGACTGGATTCTTTAAAAAGTTCTGCGCTATGAAATGCTTCTTTTGAAGTTTTGCAGTTGGCACTAAACTATTTGTACTTTGTATGTATAAATGGCCAGGCGGGAATGGGGAAAGGTGTATATATGTTTGTTTATATTGTTGGCACATTTAAGCTCATCAAGCGTGCAATGACTATGTATTGTTTGTCTTCTTCCTCTCCATTTCGCTTTACCTTGTTTCTACAGTTATTTTCGGCGACCTATCAAAATTTGGCTACCCTTGAGCTGAACTAGGGTGAAGCGCGTTTCCGAATGGCTAAGGGTACGTTCGCAAAGAAAGCGGAGCCGAACCGAGCGAAGCTCAGTGAAGGTTTCAAATTGTTGTGTAGTTATATGAAAGTGGTTATTCAGCAAGATTTATCAGAAACGATTTGGAGCTGCAGGCAAAACAGTTTTTGATTTAGATTTTTTATTTAATTTATGCAGCTTCATGACGCTGCTCCAAGCAAGATAACCATATATTTTACTAGCTTAATGAGAGAGGAGACCACTTTGCTTGCACGTATTCATAAGCAAAAATATTAATTGGACCAAGAAGTAGTGACCAATGGTAATCATCTATTACCAGCTCAGCTCTGCATGATTATAAGCCATGCAGAGTACGTAAAAAACTCCGTAAGCATTGTCCAGAGAATGCATCACACTAGGCCGCGCATACTTTGAAGTGCCATCAAATTATAACTTAAGAAAGTTGAGAATTGCATGTGCGAAAGTTTCATAAATTAAATAAAGGAAATTTTTGCAAATTCAGCAGTGCATAGCATCCATTTAGGCGCTCGGTGTTAGCAGTCACGCATAAAAAATATTCAAATAAAAATTAATTTTACAAATATTCTTTTAAATAAAATTGAGCAAAAATTTTTAACGCCATTTTGCATTGGCGGTAAGTTTTGTGGTATCTTTGCAGCCAACTCCATGAGAAAAGCACAGATTCACTTCATTCAGTGTAAAAGACAGCTGAGAAGCTTTTTCATGGCAAAAGTACACTCGGAGGTTTCTAATTGCGCTGTTAATTTTTTTCTAGGTTAAATGTTGTCCGGCAAGGGTTCGAACCCAGGACATCTGAATTGGAAGGGTGGGTTGGAGTGTGAAGACTCTATTGTTCATACTTGGTGGGCTGCTGGTAAAATGGGCATCTAACCAGCTCAGCAAATATTGAGGCGAAAACTTCGGAATTTACAGTGGCTTAGCCCTTCTTACGTGGAGATCGAAGCCGAACTAAGACGATTTTAAAATTAAACAGCGCGCATATCTCGGTTGAGGTGTAAATTAGTGATTGTCCGATTGGTTTTCACGCGGTACAATTTAACAACACTTCAAACCAAACCAAACTTCAAAGACAATCGACGTAGAATCAATTAAGCATCTGAAACTTGGGTGTCCAGCTTTCGTGACACATTTTTAATGTATCTACTTATATAAATAATAAACGAAGGGATTTTTTGTTCAGGATAAAAGATCTGTACCGTTAGCCCGATCTACAAACTGGTTTCAGTTTTTCGAAAAAAGCTGCCACCTGTTGAAAAATTTAATTTAATACTCAAGGCCATCAAATCCGCACCATTCGTTCGATTTTCAAAAATGAGGCGTCAAACTAAAAGCCTTGGACTGTATATGTGCAATAAGGTTTTACTTTTTTGAAAAGAGTTGCCACCTTTTGAAAAATTATATTCAAATTATTGAAAAAATAAATCAATTATTTCAAACTGGGTATCAATCGAAATGGGTTTGAAAAGCTTTGTTTCTTAGCTCAACTATAGAAGGGTTGCCACCTATTAAAAAAATTAGGTAAGAGAAATATGTATCACCATATGGATGACAAACGAAAAGGGGTTTCAGGAAGTAGTAGTTTGAAAATATTTTGATGAGGGTTGCCACCTGTTTGAAATGTCGAATGTAGTTTACTTATTCACAACTTCTGCGAAATATCAAAATATGGATATCAAACGAAGGAATCTTAAGAAATGGAAGAGGGTTGCCACCTGTTTAAAAAGTTAAATACAAATTATCTTATAAGTTGAATGAATTATTAAAATATGGGTATCAATCGAAGGGGGTTTGGAAATTTTTTATTTCAGAACTGTACTTAGCGGGGTTGTCACATGTTTGAAAATTAAAATTCCACTTAATTCATCAGTTAATTAAAATATGTATCGTAGCGTCCGACGAAGCAGGGTTAATAATGATCAAGTTTGAAAATACTTTTAAAAAGGGCTGCCACCTGTTTCAATTAACTAATTCAAAAAGTATATGAAATATAAAAATACCGTAGTCAAACGAAAGAATGTTAAGAAATTTTTAGTTTGAACATTTCCAATGTTTGAAGAGAGTTGCCACGTGTTTAAAAGTTACATTCAAATTATTTATTATGATGGATGAATTTCTAAATGGATTTGAAAGGGATTTATTCCTGTCCCTTATTTAGGAGGGTTGCCATTTGTTCGAACATTTGTATCAAAAGGTAGGTGAAAGAGATTTAAAAAGATTTTGTGTTGAGAATACTTTTGAAAAGAAATTTCAAAAACGTGGGGTCAAATTAGAGGCCTTAACCAATAAGTGTATGATGAAGTTTTTTTGTTTTACTAAGACTTTTTTCGCCGGTATAGGGTGATTTGAAATTAGATGAAAATAAAAACATCTTATAACTCTGACTAACATTTGGAATATTTTTTAAGTTTTTGAAATTCAATTTTGGGCGTATTAACGCCATGCGGGTTCACTAGTTTTATTTGATTTGCCTAGTTGACATTTTATTTCTGACATAATTTAAAGCGACTTTCTGAGACTTGCTTAAGGATAACAAAAGGAACAACATGAAATGCTGCTCCTTTTTTGCAGAAAAAAAAAAAAAAAATACTTTCAATGACAACAAACTGACATTGTGCGGTCAATTGACGTTTACTTCATTGTAGCTGACAACATTGTCACAGCTATACAGTTATTGTGCGCGATATGTGGAGTCGCATGCGTTAGAGTATGTGTTGCCATGTCATTTGTAAATTTTTTTCCTGAACATTTGTTTGTGCAGCTTTCTTTCTACTTACATATGTTTATCTCCCCTTTTTCGCTTGTTTACCTTCGTTATTTTTATTGTATTGCCTATTCTTGTGTACACTTTTCCTTCTTCACACAGAGCATACCACAGGGCGCAACTCTGTCCAATCTTTTCTAAATTACGTAGGGGAAATAGGAAAAAGGGACTCGTTAGTTCCGCTGTGCTTGCAAAAATTGGTCGATGTGTGCGTGTTTGTTTTTTTATTTCCCATTTGTTTGTTTATTTATTTTCATTGTGCAAGTATGTGTCTAATTTACTGTAACTCTTTGTTTGAGTTCATTCCCTGCAAAAAAAAATAGTGCGGCAAACTTCTAAAGAGAATATTTCGGGATTAGTCTCAATCGGGTACAATTGGGCATTCATTAGTTGCAACTAGTCCTATACGGACGGGTGTTATTGGAGGTCATTCCTTACGGGTATAAAAAGGAACAATTCATCTCTTTAGAGAACATGATCAGTTCCTGATATGTTCTTTTGCGATTGTTCCCGGACTCATTTCGGATTAGTCGAATTTCTTGCAGGGTTTCTCTGCAAACTTTTTATATGTGCATATGTTGCGTGACATTGTGTAGCGTTTCAAATAGTTGCTGGCAAAGAATTTTGCGGTGATTTTGAGTAAACAATACGAAGAATGAATGAATGAATGAATGAATGAAACGAACCACTCAGACACTTTGTCAGTACAATGCAGGGTCAAAGCAACCGTGCGCAAACGGTTGGGGTAATCACGTTGCTGGCAGGGCTAATCAGCGCTAGCAGACAATAAATTGGCAAGAATGCCATTGCGTGTTTGTGTGACAATGTGAAACTTGGAAAAGGAAAGGATTACCTTGAAGTGACAATGGTGGAAAATAGTTTTTTTTTTTTTTTAATTTAGAAAGACGCGAATTGCTCCGATAAAAGTTTAATAAAAATTGTTAGTTTAGTTCTAATAGCTGTCTAAGTCGATTTATGTACTTCATTTAAATATTGCTTTAAAGAAGGGAAATATACTTACGGTAGTGGTTCAAAAATACATTTTTGCAATAATATTATATTTGAATTTCGATAGATAAAATTGTCCCTAATAACAAATGTTATAGGGCGAAAGCAAAAAAAAACATCAAATTGTAAATGAGAAAATATGTAGGTTTTTTTTGTAAAAAAAATTGCGAAACTAGTTTAATCCCAATTTCGCAATATTCCCAGTATCTTTCTCGAGGCCTGCCAACTTTCCGCACACACACGTCAGTGCAAAAACGCTATGCTCCCCTCTACAATTGCTTCAGTTTTCAGCTTTCTCTGCATCTGTGGGGGAACTAATTGAATATTCTGATTGAATCAGACCACGTGTTAGTTTCTGCATTTTCTTGGCTTCACATGATCTTGTTAATTTTGCAAGTATTTTTAAAACTGAAATGTTTTATTCGGGCAATTGTTTTGTGCATGACAGAATGTTTGCCAGGAAGACTTGAAAAAAATTGGTGAAATAGGAATAAGTGTACATTTTTAACCGAGTTCCAAAAAAGGAGGAGGTTATCAGTTCGTCGGAATATTTTTTTTTTTTTTTTTTTTTTCTTTATGTATGTTACCGCATAACTTTGCACCACGTCAACCGATTTCAATAATTTTTTTTTTGCAACGGAAAGGTAGTGTCTCAGAGGTGGTCCCATACTAATTTGGTTTAGATCCGATCATTGGATCATGAAATATATAGATATATATATATTTTTTTTTAAGTCGGTTGTTTTTTTTTGCTAAAAATTACTTGTTGGAATATGCGACAGACTTTCATTGCGATTCGATTGCTTATGGCCTTGTGCGATATGGCGTATGAGTAACATTACCGCCTGCTTCTATTTCATACAAAGTATTCTTGCACAATTACGTTTGGCCATTCACAAATTGTTTATTCCACATCGATGTTCATCGTCAGCAGCTTGATTTTTGCAAAAATATTTGTTATTTTTTCATTAAAATGAAAATATCTTGGGAAAACGACCTGTTCTAGAAAAGCGGTATTCAGATCCACAATCTACCTCCCAATATCAAGTTTACCTGTTTCGGAGTTTTTGTGAGTCATTTAAAAACTGGAGATATTCGCTACAGTTGGGTGTACACACATATTTGCATAACTTTACTAGAGCCTTTTCAAACATTTTTGGTTTGGTATCCATTTCTTAATATTTCATTTAATTAAGTTGTTCGTCTTAACTTTATAGATTAGTGACAACACTATTAAAAAATATTTCTATGTGAAAGATTTCTTACGAAAGATACCTCTTCAAAAATATTTTGGAAATTAAGCTTTAAAAAAGTTTAATATTAAATTTGTTTTATCAACTTAATGAATCGAAATTTTTCAAAAACGTGACAAGTCTCCATTTTTTTTTATGTTTTAAATCACCCGGAGTTTATAGCGGGCAAAAAAACAGTGTTATTAAAATCGGTGAAGCCGTTTTCGACGTTTTGCACCCGAACTAGAGATGGGCACATCACGAGACTTTCTACGTAACGGTGACGTAATTTAGCTCTTCAATGTAAATTTGACTAGACTATAAACAAAATTGTAGTTTGTAACTATGTGCATACATAAGTAGATACATATATCGTTTTACTCAGTTATAAAAGATACCTATATGAATATCTTATTTTTAACAAAAACTTTTTTAAACAATAGTTTTATATCTTATTATATCTGAATTACAGTGGACAAAAAGCTAAGGCAAACTTCAGGGACCGTTTAGTGACAAAATAAATAAAACTTGAATTACAAAACGATGTTCCTCTTCACATTACTAACATATCATCTTTGACGTTAAATATTAATAAGCTTCTTTTCATTATCTCCTTTGAACTGTTACAAATTACAAAATTGTAAAATCACCGGCCTCAATGTCGACTTTGAACTTGCCAACTTTCAGCATTTTATCGCTATCAATATCTATACAAAACTTTTTCATTAGCCTAAGCGCCACAAAGATGGCAATCGTAAGCTGGCTTTTCTTCGCACTTAACAAAGTTGCACCTTTGCCCAACCTAGTCGCAGCATCATCGCTTTGCTACTTGACCAACTTTTCATTGGACTGAATCAATTGTGTCATAAACGTTCATAAAAATGTATTCAGCGTGGGGGTACTTTTATATATATGTACATACATTAGTACATCGTACGCCTACCCACAGTCTGGCCTTTTTTTAATTTCAAACTTTTGTTCGTTTCATTAGCGTTGCTTGCTGTCAACTCCATTCAGCCACAATTCGCTTGCGCTTTAGTTCAATTTCTCACAGTTTTTGACAGCCATTAATGCCAGTAAAGTTTAAAAGCTTAATTTTCGGACTGACTTTCGTTTGCTGTTGCACGATCGAGACAGTTTGCTTGAGGGTAATGTTGCTGCCGTTAAGCTGCATATAAATTTAAATATGAATAGTGGTGAGAAATTGTTTAAGAAACAGATCAAAAAGAGAATGCGGTGATAGATATTTGTATGATGAAGACTGGAAACCTTCTTTTATTTTATTACTGAGTAGAAAAATATATAAAATAATTTTGACCGGTTTTACTATGCAAATACTCGTCTGTGTGACATGAGGAAGACTGGAAATAGAGGCAGTTTTAACAGATAGAAGTGCAGTATTATGGCTGCAAATAAAGAATCCTGGCAAGAGTTCTGCGGAACGTTGGAGACCACAAATGAGGCGACGAAGCTGCGCAAGGTATTGACCAAGGAGGCGAATGCGACTCTGGGCTGCGTCTTGAGGTCAGATGGCTGTAGATCAACGGTATTTTATAGCTACTTAAAACTTGTACTTTATTATGCTGAAATTGAGGGAGCTACAAAACTGCATACTCAAAAAAAAAAATTCAAAAAAATTTTGTTTAAAAGTAGAAAATTTTGGTGAAGATTTGTCTAATTTTCCTAAATTTTGCAAAAACTTTGAATCATTAATTTATATGCCCTTTGATGCAGAATGAACCATGTTTCTATTGAAAATTAACGAAAAAAATTTGTTACGAGAAACATTGCAAGTATTAAAAAAAAAACACTGTACGGAAACATATTCAGGCTAGTGTATGTATTTTCAGCATTTTTCAAAAGCATTTGTGAAAAAAATTTACAAAGTGCTGCTGGCAAACAACTACGATTGCCACTTTAGCATTTCTTTTGAAAACTGGCATTAAAAGAATTTCTGGCTATTCAAATCAAAGCTAATGCCGACCATTAAATGCTTCTAAAGCAAAAGTTCATGAATGCGCACAAAATTTCAAGAGCAATATTTTCCAACTAACACTTACCCTTTATACATAAATTTCGCAAAGTTTCAATAAACAGTAAATATTTTGCTATTGAAATCGGTGCTATGGAATGAGTTGTGAAGCGCAATGCACAATGTCCATTTGCACTTGAGAGGGAAAAAGGAAATTCCGAAAATGTTGAGCCAAGTTAAAGCATCAACAGGCTATTGAAAGCCAACAGACAAGAGAGAAAGTTTTTGAATGAAACCAACAAAAAAAAAAAAACTGAAAAAAGTGAGCTGAGCAGCATACTTCAATATATATATTTTATTTCTTATTTTAGTTTTTGCAATATTAAATCTTTGCTTTACTGAAGCTGGCGTGCAATTTTGCTGCTGTGAAATCTGCTTTGCAAAGGGTTTTAACAAATTAAAATGTTTGCAATTATTAAAAGGTTTTCATTTAGTATTTTGGTTTTGTTCTTTTAACCACAGTTTTATTTCAATTTTTTACTCGCACTGTATTGTAAGTTTTGTACTTCTTACCATTTTGCGATTTACTGCTCTACAAGTGGAATTATCAAAAAGGACAAGTCGGGAAAGTGCGTTGCGAGCAAGTATACAAAGGCACTTGTGTTTTCCTGAAAAAAAAACGTGCTTGAAACTATTAAAGTGAAACTGAAGTCATCAACAAAAATTCTTGGTAATTGTCTTGTCAAGCGCGTAGCAGCAAAATAAATTGATAAATTGAAGGGGGCAAGTACTACGTAAGTACTTATGTAGTTGCTGAGCTTTCTCGAGTCGAGTGCTATTAGTGTGTAAGTATATGTAGGTTTGCATACAAGGGTGTGTGTGTGTGTGTATGTATTTCAGGAAAGTGCTTTTAATTTTAAGATTGCCTGCTTTCTGTGTTCCTTTGCTTTGTTGTCCGAGCGCCACTTTATTTGTCTATTTTCTTCTTGTATACATCTTTCACGCTCCTCCCACTGATAATTCCCATTACTTTTTATTCAACTTGTCATCTCGTCAATTCAGCTTGCTATCCCCCTTAGAAGAATAGTAGCAAAAAGTGGCAGCTATGTAAAACTGGTAGAGTAGCCTTCCTGCTCTGTCGCTTTCATCACCTTTCATATCACTGCTGCGCTGTAGTTGGCGCGCTTCTAATGTCCATGACGAGCTTTGAGATACATTCTATGCATTCGTAGTAGTTGTAGGTGTAAGTAGCATTTGCCTTGCCCCATTCTTATGCGCTTCATTGAAGCACATAATTATCAAATAATTGGATGCGACACCAGCTGTGACGATAAGTACATAGCAGAGCAACAACTATGCGGCAGCAGCTCCTTAGAAGTGCTTACTAACCAAATGCCAGCGCCTGCTGTTCCACAAAGCTTTTGCTATATATATATATATATGTATGTACAATGCTGTGAATGGTGGTCTGCGCCGACCATTTTATGTAATTTGATATTTTACACGCTACTGAACCACTTTTCTATCAACAAGCAGACCTTGGCAAAAATTTAAGGATATATGTATATACTATACTTACGCTTCTACGTATGTATACCGTAACGTAATGCAGATATTACCACTTACGTACGTATGTATATTATGGTGGTACCAAATATATACATCCACGAAAATTTAAAAATTTTTTAACAAATTATAGGGGTCGTCGCTACCAGGGTTCGAAAAATTTGGGTGGGGTTTAGTACCGCTCACAACTATTTCGGGCTATTCCGTCCAAATGGGTGGCCCGATCCAAAAAAACATTTCACACACTTGTAGTCAAGGGTCCACGCAACATTTTAACACTCACTTTTGTAAATTTTGGTTACTAATTTATTTACAAATTGGGTTTGAAATATGCCCTTTTTTTGTAAAATTCAGAAATTAGCGTACATTTATCACTCCTATTCTGCTTAAATTAGCCACTTTACCAATATATTTTTGTATTCCCCTTCACTTTACACTTTACTTGATTTCTTATAACTTGCTTTACGACTTTAATATTAACCAATTCATCACAATTCATTAAATAAAAACACCTTCAAAATCACGCGTCTGACTTTGGTTGCATATGCAAATTAAATGGCGGAGTTCAGCTGTCAAACTCCAAAATATGCAAAAGAATGAGAGACAAAAGAAGATAGGATATAACCCAGTAAGCATTAAAAATATACAAAGGTGTTTCTCTGCAAAAGGTGTTCAGCTCCTTTTCTTCGCAAAACAGAAAGGAGAATTCTACTGCCTGAGGGTTATAATCTCTAAGTGCGGCCGAAGGCCGCCTACGCAGAAAGGTGTTCAGCCCCCCTTCTTTGGCAACACAGAAAGGAGAATTCTACTGCCTGAGGGTTATAATCCCTAAGTGCGGCCGAAGGCCGCTTACGTAAAAAGGAATTCTACGCAAAAATACATTTGTTAAAAAGAACATTTTTTTTTTATAAAAACTTTTTTTTTCTATTTTTAATTAACTTTTTATTCTTTATTCAAAATCCCCCCATATCTAATTTGGCATAATTTCTTTTATTAAAAAGTCCCACGGTTTCTGTTAGTTGGGTCATATTCCACTTCAAACTGCTCAGTTTGCCTAAGAAAAATCCGTTTTTCCCCCTTTTTCAAACGGTTCCCTAGGTGCCTGTGGGAGGAGTCCAAGGGAGGGGTTCCCCTTTTTAGAAAGCGGCGACTGTCTCCTTTCTATTGGGGGGTGTTTTGGGGCCCCGCCCCCTTCCCCTCCGCCCCCCACCCAAAAAACGGTGTGAGTGGTACTAAACATTTCCCAAAAATTTAATTCTTTTTATCGCAAAAATTCCAAAAAAGCTTCGACTTTAACCACCTATAAATCGGTGATTTTATGAATTTATATGAATAAATTTAAATAATATGTGAAACTTCAAGCTAAAATTGTGCAGAATTTTTACGATTTAAAAAATATTTTTTTTTCAAATCCCAGTTTTAAAATTTTCGTGGATTTCTTTATTTTTTACAATGTAGAACAAAATAAAGAGGTGCCCCATAAAAAAATGTAGGTGTTGATATTTTTAAGAACCACCCTATTGTATATGTACATCAAAGTAAGTTTTGTGAAGATTACTATGACTCTCTAAGTATTTGATTTACATGGTTAATGGTGCAAGACTTCATTAAATTTCGCCAATAGCCTCAGCTTTGCGAAACCATCAAAATAATTTGTTTTAATTACCCAATAAAATATTTTTTTTTTTTACTTATACAAAACTGCGCTCAAAAGCGTGTTTGAGTTTGTTGTAGATGATAAAAGTTATAGCGTTAAGCTTGTAGAGTTATGGCTGTTTAATATTCCCGACAGTTGTGGTGATGGCAGCAGCGTCTGTTAATCGGCGGTTTGATTAATTACAAAATTGTGCGCGCAGTGTAGCACTTTGGTACAGGGTTAGAAAACGTTTTAAAAAAAAATTATCAATAAATAAATTATGCATTTTTTTGTAAAGACTTAATTGATGGATTTTGACCAAGTAAATTTGGTTATAAAGTGAACTAGCGCGCCTTGTGTAATTAACTATAAATAGGCTTGTGTTTCCTTTTTTAAAATTTCTATGTGAAATGCTTGTTAGGTGGAAGCAATGGCTTGTTGGTATCCATGCCAGTCTAATTAAAAAGCTGGATCCAAAAGTTGGACGGCTTAGGAGAGAGTGTTGAGTTGATGTCCACCACATCGTCCTCCAAGCTGCTGCGAAAGTGAAGGTTCGGATTCCGATTGAATAGTGGCTCTATCAATACAGACGCCGAAGTTTAAAATTACATGCATATGTACATTAACAAATACCAGTTGTATAAGGATTTGTTTAAGTGAACTGTGGTTGTTATATATACATATATTTGTATGAATGTAAATCTGTTGTTCACTCCTAAATAATGGAAGAGAGCAAGCCAAACAAATTTTGCAAAATAAATTTTATGCGCAAATAAATTTAGTTTAATACATTAGAACCGCATTAGAACAAAGGATAATGGCTACATTTTATTTGCTAAATTATGCAAAAAAAGTTACGCAGGAGGGCAAACCAAATACTATTCCAATTATTTATATTTCGGGAGAAGGGACCGATATGGCGAGACGTATGTACGTAGGTTGTATAAAGAAATTTGATATTTAAATGTAAACACATGTTTGTGTTTTTAAATGTAAACATATTGAAATAATTGCATACAAACTGTATGCAAATTAATTTGACTATTTTCGTATGTATAAATATACATAAAACAAATTAACACAAGTAAACAAGAAGGAAAAGTTGAGGGGAAAAAGAAAGAAAAGGTGGACAATTATTATCATTGTGAAATATATTTTGACATTGCTTAAGCATTAAAATAAATAAACTCAAAAAGTACTTGAAAAACCTAGAGCACACCCTGTTGGGAATTCATAAGCCAAAGATTTAGTGCCCCGTTTGCTTATAGAGACTGCAATACAAAATCTCCAAGTGCTAAAAACAAGGCGGCTACAACAATCACGCCCAGATCGGTAATATCTCAGCCGTTGTCGTCAAGTTCCACTAACGGTAGCTCTAAGAAGCGTGCTGCCTCAATAGGGTCGGTCCACAGGGACAAAGGCGTTAGGGTTGCCATATCTAAACCATCAGTTGTATGGAGACTATAGGTTATAGTGGTCCGATATTTGTCATTTTCACTACAAGCTGAGTGATAACAGTGAAAAATTGCATGTTACTAGCTGCATAAATTGAGGTCCTATGACAAAAAATCCCAATACCTGAACGATCAGTTGTATGGGAGCTATTTGTTATGGTGGCCCAATTTTCTCGGTTAAAAAATTTCAGTGAGATAACTCGAAAACAGAAGGACAAGATTACATTAAAATAGATAGACAGACGGGCAGACAGATATACAGTATATTTTGCTTAGCTGCACATCCTTCTTTGCACGAAAAACTTGTGCACTTATTCGAAAAAGGCACTTAAGCGAATTTTCTTTACTACTTCAATGAGGAAGGTATCCAAATCCCTATGAAACCAAATAATAGAGAAGCACTTACCACGTAGAAATTACTGCAAGCGAAATTTTTACCGAATAGTATCTAATTATCTATATAACTACATAAATTTATAGCCATTTTCGTTGTTCTGCGAGATGAACAAAATAAATAAAAAGTTGTAAAATTAGGTAATTGTAGGGCCAGTGCAGGTAAACGTAATACTTTCTTTGATAATTGATACTAGTCGCCCAATTTTTAAGGCAGGTATCGCCAATGTGCAGGTATACTAAATGCATCTATCGGAGCAGTTTCCTTATAAATGTTAAAAATATTGCCTCTGATGCGCATTTTAGGGTAGGTATCTTAAATGTGCACTTAAGCATAGAGACAGCAAAGCAAAATATACTGTAGCTTAATCGGCTTAGCTGGACGTTCCGATCATTTAAGTATACATCTTTATGTAGGATCTATCTCTTGATCTTATGGTACTTACAAACATCAGACCAAAGGTGTAATACCATTTCATGTTTTTGAAAGCTATAATTAGGGACATAATACCATTGCACACATTTTGTGATCTAAAATTGAAGATTTTTGACCAAATTTGTTTACATATTTATTGAGATATAAGATATACATACATATGTAGAAAAAGGAAATATGGAGAAAGCTAAAGCAGTGTTGAGCTCCTCATATAGACAAACGCCTAAGTGATTATATTTCATAAGCCATGTGGTAATAACGGGATACGTTCAGCTTTCCTAATGGATTGGGTGCGTTCAATGTTGTAACAGAATTTAACAGGAGGTTAACAGAGTTGACTTCAGATAACTCCCCCGTCTTCCTGCGTTGTATGACTAGTTTGTACGTTGTTGCGTTAGATTTGAGAGATTTGATAGCAGCCTGGTTGTCAGAATAAGTAAATATATGGTGATATGCCGTCCTGGAGGGGCGGAGGTTATAAGCCACCGAGCCGCCTTCATTATGGTGTTTGCTCAGTTCGTCAAAGTAAATCCCGCTACACACTCTTTTGTTAAGTTTGGAACCATCTGTATATATAGTCGTCGACCCTGGGTATAAGTTTGTGGCCCCTTCCTATTCGTTCCTCCCTGGGATTCTTATGGAGAATTTGTTGTCTGAACAGAGTAGAGGAGTGGTATAATCTAACTGTCATAGATTTTCCGATAGAGTTTCAAGTACTTTTGCGTCTCGCCTGCGTTAACCTGGCCGTGCTGCATCTGGCCCCAAATTTTCCATAGAGATTCACAGGTAGAAGATTTAATATTCTTTGAAGAGATTTGGTGGGTGTAGTGGGCAGTGCTCACGTAACGAGCATGGCAGCCGTCCCCTGCATTCGTTCCAACTTGGCTCTGGAAAGAGTGTTGTTTAGCGCAGGTCGGTGAGCGGTATTCAATGTTCCGCTTCCAGTCCCTTTAGTTTAAGAAGTAGGGCATTAACGGTTAGATTCCAGAGTAGAAGGGGGAGAACGCCCCTTGGGGAGTGCCTCTGGTTACTACCGCCTTAAGGAGGGAGTTAATAGACTCCGGATAGACATTGTTGAAAGTACCCTCGAAATCGAGAAATATTCCGAACGTGTATTCTTTCATGGCCAATCCTTTTTAATCGTCGATACGATTTCGTGAAGTGAGGTCTTCACGAATTTTCCCTTGGAAAATGCATGGTGATTCGAAAAGAGGTTTTTGTTTTTTATATTCCGTCGAATATATTCGCCAATGAATAGAATGAGGTGAGGCTTATAGGCCTGTAACCCTCCGAATTTACATGAGCGCCCCTGCCTCCTTTAGGTAAGAATACAACTTTCGCCTTTGTACACTCGTACGGTATGTGAATTAGGGCTAGGCAGGCGGTAAAAATCTGAGAAAGGAGAGGGAAAAGTATGTCCTTAGCTTCCTGTAGTTGAGCGAGAAAGATTCCGTCAAGTCTCGGAGGTGTCGTCCGAGCAGCCCGGGAAGTGAGTGCTCATAAGGACGTCCAGCATTTCGTTAGATGATGACGTCCACCCACCGTTAGGCTTTCTGTTACTCTTTTCATCGCAAGTCTTTGCACCCTATCGATAAGTTTTGCATAAGTCTTCTTATTCATTGCTGTCCACTATATTGTTACTCCGTAGAACAATCGACGAAATATCGATTTTTTTGCGCAACAGCTTATCAATATAATGCAAAACCTCGTATGTGAGGTTGCCTAAATTTAACAGGAGTGAGTAAAACCAGTCTTATTTCAAAGCGCTTCTTCTTTTTGTCCCTAATTATCTCAAAATTTTTTATTTAACTTTTGGTAAGAATGGAGATGGCTTGAAGCCTAAAGCTTCCGGGTAGCAAATCTCATTTTTGGCCCAAATGTCAGTTGCGAGGTTTTACTTTTTAAATGACGATAAATAAATATATATAGCTCCCATACTATGGACCATTTATATAAGAGTATCTCCTAGTTAAAATTTTTGCTTTCAAATTATACTTCAAGTTAACAATATTTATTATACAATAATTCTGGCAGGGTGCATTCACATTCATCTGTCCTTCGCCTCGGTCTGCGGTCGTATTTGGCCATGAAAATCCCATGCAGCTGTACGCACGTACGATTTACGATAATAAATCATTTTAAGGGCGCCTAATTTAACTGAATTTTGTTGGAGAAATCACAACTTGAAATAAATAGGTATGTAGATATGTATGTGGGAGCACAATACTGACACACACACATGGGCACTCAAATTTGTACAAATACTAAAAGGCAGACGACCACAATGTGTTCATTACCGCAACAACAAAATGTAAGAGAAAAATTAAAATGATTGCAATGGTAAAAGTTGAAGTGACATTGGTCAAATAAATAAATGTTTGTAAGTAAAATTAATGTTTGAGCGAAGGTGGAATGTTGTTCAATTAAATTTATTCAAACTAGCAAAGTACGGCGCGCCATAGACCAAATGCAATAACAGGAAATTTTACGCAATACATACATTGTTGCAACCAGCACTAGGAGCAGCAGTAATGCAAGAACGTTGTTTAACTTTACCAACAGAAACAAATGGAGTACATGCTTTATTACAGTTGTAAATAATTGTTGCAAGTATGCGTTAACATTTACACAAGCCAGACACACGCACTCAAACAAGCGTACATGCATACTAACCATGTATGTATGTATGTATGTAGTCGGTGGTGGACTCATTGAAAAGCCACATAATGACGTTAGTTGAAAAACGCGCACACGCTGCAGGGTGCAAGTGGGGAAGGAGGGCAAGGAGAAAGCGAAAAAGTGCACGTTGCCTGCTCATGGCTGCCGGCGGCGTGATTCGGCCATTATTGCAACTAATGGTGCTCATGAATTATCCAAATGTGAAAACATATACGAATAGATATGTACATCCGTGTCCGCTTTTGTAGGCGGGTAGTAGTTAGCACCGAGTCTAGCCTTGTTGCCACTTTTGGCTTTTTGTGGGCCTCAGAAAGCTCGCGGTTGTGCTAGAATATTTATTGCGAAAATTTCTGTAGCTATTTTGTGTAAAATTTTTTTCTAAATTTTTAAAATGTAAGTACTTATTTATATACATACTTATTTATATTTGAAAGTAGCTTATGCCTTATGGCCATGGCTACTATAATCAATCTATTTTTTGCTTTTGAAAATTTTAAATATGGCTTTTGCTCTAACTTCTATTAGCGTTTTCATTTCTCGAAATAATGTTGCATTTATTCTGCTCTGCGCCAGTTTTCGTGTTCTTTTTTCAGCATTTTTATATGCAGATTGCATGCTCTTTATTTAAAATGTTGGTGTGTTTTTTTTTCAAGAAAAGAAAACGCTTTAAGCAAAACATATTGAGCATCTTGTTGAGAAATCTATTATTTTTCTTTTTAATAGGTCACTGAGTTTAATTAGGTATTAGTGATATTTTTTATTTAATGACAACTAATCACATGCTACTCTCTTATTTTTCACGCCATTATTAATGAGCAAGAACAAGGGTTAATTGACAGCCACTGTGGCGTATGAGTAACAATTAATTAGAAGTCAGGTTTACAGGAAATAATTGAACTTTGCTGCACCCAACACTCATTTTTGAAAGTCAACTGAAACTATTTACCCAGCCAAAAATCAATAAGCGCTTCTAGTGTTAATGTGTTCTATGTAGAAGGCATTACCTTAAAATGTCTTATAATTTTTCGCTTATTTTGCGCATTGCTGGTAATGCGTCGTAGAATGTCTCACAATATTTTATTTATTTCGAATTTCCTTGATTCATCGTAGTCAGCTGCAAAATAAAATGAATACTCCAAAATTCTTTTTTCTGCCGTTCATTTCTGTAGAAATTTCCATAGCATGAAAATCTTGCTTTGCATTTTTTAATTTAAAGCGAAATTGAAGTCAGTCAATGAAGTGAGGTTTAATTAAATATGTATGTATAAGGGTAAAATAATTAAAATGATAAAATGTTAAAACTATTAAGAAGCTTCCGAAAAGCCTTGAAATCTTCGAAAAACTGAAAACATTTATTGAGAGGGCAAGATTTATGTGAAATGAAAAGAATCGGTTTGCTTGATAAAAAAATCCGGTTCAGTCGATATTAAAAAAATCAAGATTGAAAAAAAACCGCATAAAGATATCCAAAAAACCGAGTCAATCATTCTAATAAAAACTGATTTATAAAAATTTTAATTACAAATATAATCGAAGAAAATTTATTGCTAGGTAGTTAATTTTCAGTATCAGCGTTTTAATTTTGATATTTTTGTAAGAATTTGATGCCATATTGGATCCACCATTTTTGATAAAAAAATTTGACGCCAGATTCGTAATCAGCGACCCCAAAAACTTCCGAGTGCCGACATTCGAACAAATTCAGTGAGTTTTTAAACAATTTATCGCCATTTTGAATTTTCATAACCTGACTTCAGATTCCTAATTAGCAACCCCAGAAACTCGCTGGTAACAAGTTCCACCTATGACAATGGAACATAACAGTTATTGATGAAACCTGTCATGGAAAAATTCACTATGAAGGAAATGTTCTACAACTCACCGAGACTAAAACTTGAAAATAAATTCTTATTTGCAATTTTGATGCAAAATAAAAAAAAATAACAGTTATTTTTGATTTTTATTTTATATGTCTTAGCTAACAGTTATTGAATACTTTTATTCATAAAAGTCATCAATAAAAATCAGTTAGTGATTTTTGCTTTTAAAAGTCATTTATATAAATAAGAAGCTGTTAGGAAACAAAAGTTTACTACGACTTATGCTTTTATAAGTATGATTTAAAAAATTAAGGTCAGTGACTAATTTTTTTATGACTTTTATATATAAACTGTTATCTAAGACATATAATTTAAAAATAAAGAAATAACTGTTATTTGAAGATTATTTAGATAAAAATCAAAAATAATTGTTTTTTTGGAGTTATAAAATAGAAGTCAGATATAAAGGTTATTTAAGGAGTAATTCAATAAAAGTCAAAAAATAATTCGTAAAGAGCGATTTTTTTTAATAAAACTTGTAACTGTTACTGTGCCTAACTAGGCCCATTCTAAGTGTCCATGACTGGTATGTAATTAAGGGAATGTTCTCCAATAATACCAGAGTAATTACATGTAAAAATAAAATATTTAGCTGCATTTTTATTTCTGTGGTAATCCTGTTTTCTGCTGGGACCACATACGCCTCCAAATACACATTTTAACTCTACTCATACACGATAATTTTTTTATCATTTCCACTTTACGATTTGCAATGTCACCACCTCACATTTCGTGTAAATTGCGCTTTCCCTCTCATCCTAGTAAACCAATGATTAATGAATCGAAAGCGCCAAAGTGCATTTATTCTTGTCTGCGTTTAATATCGACAAAATTGTCTTGAGTTAATTTTAAGCGGCGGCAAAAAGATTGAGTGAGATAGGAGTGGAATAGTGAATGCCACGCTTTCACTTGCCAAGCTCTACAAAGCGGAACGAATTCGTTTTGAGGAAGGGCAATAAAAAGGTGCATCACAATAAATACTTACTAACCATTGTATGATGATTGTTAGGCTACTTTTCCTTTTACGCCCACAATTCTCTTCAATTACCTCACATAACAGCCACATAAACACCTGTATGTATGCGTGGTATATAAAATATATATGTCTGCATGGGTGACATACACATCGTACATGTTTAGTAGGTATGTAGTATATAAAACGCAAATTAATGACTGAATATAGTGAATGCGAAATAATTTGTCATTGTGTTGTGTGCAATTTGTCTTTTGATGTCACTGTACTCGCAGCTGTGCTAGGATGCACACAAAACAAAAAGTTCAAAAGGTAGGGAAACGTTCATGAGCAAACGTTGTTGCCCACTACCAAAAGAACATAAAATAAAATTCACACATACACCCAGGACAAACCCCGAACTAGCAAACCAAATTTCTAGTTCTGTACTAGATATTTATCACCAAAAACGAAACAGTTAAAAAGTAAAAAAAAAAAATATTTTTGCTATTAAAACCACAAGTCGCTAGCCAAGAGTGAAAAGTTGAAGATCTGTCTGTTAATAACTAGTACGGAACTATCGAAAATTGGATGCAGCGGCGAGCGATTGACACTTTGTAGGACACCACAAATTTAAGTTCGCCAGTTGCTAGCACGTAAAAGAAAATTAACGCGCACTACTGAACCAGTTCGGCACTAGTGAGTTTGCCCACAAGGCTACTTTAAGAGCTTACCCTGCAGGGAAACCGCGGACTAGTGAATCAAATTTCTAGTTCCGTACTAGGTCTTTATCGCCAAAAAGGAACTAGTCCGATAGGAACTAGTCCAAAATCAGCGAAAAGTGGTACTTTTAAAAAAGTAATTTTTTTCAGTTTTTTTCACTAGAAATCTATATCTAAAGTGACAAATTTAGAAATGGTTCGGAACCAAGGCACATTAAACAGGTAGTATCAGTAGAGCAAAAACAACATTTGCGTGTATTTTGTTGTTGCTTCTGGTATCGAAAGTGTCAAAAACTGTTCTGAATTTTTTCTTCTAAATCAAAGCGTGCCATGTGAAATACAAAAAATTATAAAAAATAAAAAATTGAAATTGGAAAAAATAAAAATTGATGCAACTTTCTTTCCTAGTAAATTTGTTTGCTTCTCGAAGCATTGATCCATCCTTTGCAAGGCCCAGTAATCAGCGGTTGTGCTGCCGAGTTGGGCGAACGTTCCAAAAGCAGCTATTCAATCGCTTGTTTTGTATGGAAAAAGGTTTCACATGCAAATGGATTTTAACAATTCAGAATTTTTGTGAGAAAAAATTAAAAATATTTGACATTTTCGAGACCGAATAATTTGAAAAAAAATCAAATCAGCTGCTCTACTGATACTACCTGTTCAATGTACCTTGTTCGGAACTATAGAAAAAGGGATGCAGAACGAACTAGATCTTATTTGTCGAATTTAGAACAAGTTCGGAACTATCGAATAAGGGAAGCAGCGGGGGGCTTGTTTACTTTACATAGATATGTTTTCGGTGGATTTTTCGGTCAAATACGCTTCTATTCTGTGCTTCGCAGATTCTTTTTCATAGCTTGGTAATACAAAACTAAAATTTGTGTTAACATTTCAACATCTTGGGACTGTCTGGAATCTAAGAAATAACAGCGAGCACCTCTGCAAACTCAGCTACAGCTAAAGGTATGTAAACGTAAATCTTTTAAAATCATTCTAACAAATTTAATTTCAAATTGAAACACACATTTCTTCCAAAATAACTTAAAATCGCAGATACAGAAGAACCAAAAAGATTGAAAAATCATGGTACTTTTTTCTTTCGTCTGTCGATTTTAGAACTCGTTCGGAACTATAGAATTTAGGACTAGTTCGGAACTATCGAAAAAGGGATGCAGCGGGGGGCAATTGACAATTCCTAGGATATCGTCATGTTAAATTCGCCAGTTGCTTGCATGCAAAAGACATTTATCGCGAACCAGTACTGGGTCTAAATGTACTAGAAGCGCACCAGTTCAGAACTAGAGATTTTCCCCCACAGGGTATAGACTCATCTGCTATGTAGTAGTGGTACTTATTGCAAAGCACAGCAATCTGCCCCATGTGTGTATTCTACATATTTATATAAGCTTTTGGCTGCATTCTCAGCTATCTAGACTTGTGTGCGGTGTGGCATGTATAGTAGTTGCAGATTTTGTGACTTTTGACAAGCTGAGTATTTAGCATTTTTCCACTTAAGCGCAGATTAATGAAGTGCCATAGATGTTAGACATTTGCACACTTGGTTGTACCATTATATACTATCAAAAACTGCATAGATTCAGACATACATATAGTACACATATATGGCTGTTTTTTGTTTTGGTCTTTTATAAAGGTGGCCCCAAATACATGCAATACTATTGGTGCGATAACGATAAAAAGCAAAGGCCTTCAAACAGGTGCGAAATGTTACACTGTCCCTAAAATTATCAAGGGAGTTCTCACAAGACTTATCGTGGCAGTCAAAAATGGATGAATGGTGTTTCGTTTTTAATATTTACAATGTTTTTCAAGCTATAATTTTTTTGATATTGTTTTATAAAAATATGGTTCATCATTTAACAAAAACTATATAAATCACACTTTCAAACTTCATACAGAACTTAGAAAAATTCTACATATTTTTTTCTAAATTTCGAGCTTTTAAACAAGAATTTTTAGAAATTTTTTGGGTATGCAGTTGAAAGCTTGTAAAATTCTAGTATAACAAGTGCAAATTTTGAGCGACTAAAAAATCGCATTAATTAATTTTTTTTTTTGCTGAAGGCCTTTAAGGTTTTTTTCATATAAATAGCGAAATTTAGTAAAACTGGCTTTAACTTTTTTTTATTTTTTTTGCAAACGGATTTGCGCATATTCTTCGATAAGAAATTCATGTTTATATGGAAAAAGTGCAAACCGCTGTCAACAAAAAAAAAAATTATTAAAAATCAATGCGATTTTCTAGCCGCTTAAACCTTGCATTTATTTTACTAACTTAACTGCATACCCAAAAAAAAAATTCTAATAATTCTGGTTAAAAAACTCGAAATTTAGATAAAAATTTGTGGAATTTATCTAAGTTCTGTAAAAAGTTTGAAATTGTGATTTATATAGTTTTTGTTAGGGTATGAAAAAAATATCAAAAAATTTTTTTCGTGAAAAACATTGTAAATATATAAAAACGAAACACCATTCATCCATTTTGATCGCCACTGTATATATCGAGTCCTAACCGAAAAAAAAGTATTTCGGAAAAGTTCCCTGCAGTAATGCAGAAACGCGGAAAACGTTTGAGGGATCATCTAATAACTGAGAGAGTGGAGAAATCCACTCTTAGTGCTAAATACAAAAAAAAAATAAAAATGCTACTTCGATTAAATTATTTGTCAGTAAAAAATTTTAGATGTTTGTTTTCAATTATATTGAGCAATGTTTGTTTTCAATTATATTTATCATAATGCTCAATATAATTACATTTGCAGTAAATACAAACATATTTGTAATGCGCTTAATTAAAAAAAAAATATAAATTTTGGCAATCAAAATATTCAACAATAAAATAAAAACAAAACGTTTTCCCAAATCGGGGCTCAAAGTTTGAAAGGCAAAAATGATAAGTGAACTGATTGAATAAAACAACTACATATTTCGTTTCCCACAAAGTATTTAACCAACTTTTATCAAAAATGTCCGAAAATGCAAAATATTGCATACAAATCACAGGAGACTGGCCACAATATTTCGTAAAGTTTTCATTTTGCTCATTAAAATTTGAAAGCAATGCTAAATAACTAATCAAAACACAAACAAATTTTGTTGCGAAACTAAATGGATATTATCAAAAATATTACCAGTAAACAAAACAAAAATTAAGCAGCTAAAATACTGATAGTAAAAACAAATGGAATATGCTCAAGTAAAAACCCACAAATTGTGTGTAAGGTTGGCAAAGCACCATTGCTCACCAGTTATTTCAGCTAAATAAACAGAAATTATTTGAAAGCCGAGACTCATATATGAATGTATGCGTGTATGAGTACTTTATACTAGAATCTATATATAGATATATATATATATATATACATACGTATGTACTTGCACTAGCGCATAGCAACAAACTAATTAAAAATGTTTAATGAATTATAAACACATTTAAATGTGGTACCTACACAACAACTAAGTTCGAAATGCAACGTATGCACTTACATATGCACATTAGGGCAGGGTTATTACAATTTACGTTTACAGTGATATCTTTATAATGTTATACTATGACGCTGGTTTACAGTTACACATGATACTGTTTTACTTTTAAGTATGTTGTTATCCTTTTATGTATGCTGTTATCCTATTTCTCCATTACAATTTCATTTTTTTTTGTAGCAAGACTTTTTCGATCCGTATAAAGAAAAAAAAAAGAATGTGACACCAAACATTGGATAGATCGGGATATATGCCAACTTACACTCATACTATTGGCCCGGACAACAGCGTGGTTCGAAAAACCTAAGCAAACCAGCAGCTTAAGACCATCCTAATGTTCATGAATACTGTATTTTAAACCTCTCAACATTCTCATAGTAACTAACATTAGCGCTGTCATTGAAATCTAAATTTACATGTGCATAAATTTAATGCTTTTGCTCAGAAATTCAGGCATTCGTGCATTCATTCATAAACTACTCAACAAACTCCCGGAGGGTAGAGATTTTATAAATTTAACTTTTTTGTTTTTGCATAGAGTTCTACGTAGTTCAACATAACTCCATTTACATTTGATTTTTCTTTGGCTGTTTTTGTTGTCGTTATTTTTGCCGTTGTTCGCAATAATTTCTGAGAAATTAAAAGTGTTAATTAATTTTATTTATATATTCAAAAGTGGCAACATACACCATACAAAGTATTTGTGCGTAGCATTACCATCGTATGTTCACGATAACCGGGGCGTATGAGTGTTCGCTGTTTAATTATATAACGATGTTAATATTTAGCTACTTGTAATTTTGTTTTACATAAAGGAATTTTCCATACTATCGGTTCTGAAAATTAAGTTTTAACAAAATTGTTGAAGTTGACCTAATTATTACCGTTTGAACGGCTACTCTTATTGCAACCTTGGCCCCCGCATGCATAGGAGGCAACCGGTTAAGGGACGCGATACTAATCTAGAGTTTCCTTGTAGACCCATTAAGAACCAACCAGGATGATGCTCTACTTATTCGAAAGTATTTGTTTGAGTCAGGAGGAATCTAAGTCATGCTCACCAATCGTTCTGTGGCTTTTGCGTATGCAGCAACTTTCGCTATCATTAGCTATCATTTTGTGGCGGATCCAATGCATATAGAGATCTGACCTCTATCAAATCAAGTATTAATATGACCGAATATAAGATGGAGAGGCTGACCGTTTGGGCGTTTCGGCGGTCTCAGTTCAGACTTTACAAACATAGTTTTATCGATCACACTTACACAATAGAGTAAAATTGGCTACCCCTCTCGGTAGTAGGATAGAGTATGGTCAATTGGCTTCCAGTAGTAACAAATATGATTTTAAGCCACCAACATAAAAAATTAAGTTAAAAATACCCTAAACTGGGATATTCCATGGCATTCCTGTTGCTGCTGCCCCAGATTATATTATGCAACCGATATTTTGTTTGTCGCAGTATTCGCGGGATGGGAGACTTATAAAAGCATAGCAAAGGTGAGAGCCTGGTTGGAACTATAAAAGCCATGGCGCAAAGAGCCAGTACTGTCGAGGTTTTCGATTTCCGTCTCTACCTTCATTTCATGCACACGAAATAAGAAGCGAACTTCTCGGCATAAACTTTCACCACGCCCGCACTTACGGTAGCAGTAGTGATAGCCTTTGGTGTGGTTCCTGATAACTGGTAATTACAGGGTTGTGCTCCTCGCAGAGAAGAAGCGGGAGATTACCGTCTCTACATTCGTTTTATGCCCGCACTTACGGCAGCAGTGGTAATACGTGTTTTCCTGACAACCTGTTAATTAGAGGGTTATGCTCTTTGCAGTGAAGAAGCGAGAAAGTTGTATTTTTGAGTACAAGTCATCATTTCCATTACCGTACGTCTCAGGAGGAGGAGAGGTGAAGCCTCAGTGTCTTTTAGTAGCGTATTTAGGCTGACGGTGTCAAACGCCTTTGACAGATTCAACGCTGTTGTCTTACAGGCACGGTTTCTCCGGTTTGAGCAGTGGGATCACTCTCCCCTTATTCCATATGTCCGGAATAATGAGAGTGACCGCGGACAGGTTGAGGCTCTTGATGAGGTAATCCACTCCCCGTCAGGTCCTATGCCTTTGGATGATTTCGCCATCCCGATGGCTACGTGAACCTCAGGAAAGCAAGAGGTGCACTGATCGTTGGCAGCCTTCTGGTCACTCCACATTTGCCTTTGTTGACCGAACGATAGAGCGTGAACTGTCGGCTAAAATAACTCGTGCAGCAGTCCAGGTCCACGCTTTCTTGTCGCTCTTCGTTGAAATGGGTGCGCCTCTCAGGTAAAACTCGTGGCATTCCGGCTGTCGTGGGAATGAAAGTTTCTTGGTCCCTTTTATATGGTAGTTGATCGTGGGCGGTATAGGAAACTTCCTCAGCTGGCTAAGCGACAACTCTTCGGATTGGTGGTGGTTCTGACTGAGCCCTACCCAATGGGAGTTCAGGCGGTACGTCTTAATATTAATGCCGCTGGTGTCTAGAGGTCGATGAGGTGGAATAATCTCAGCACTACCTTCTCAGCTGCTCTGCCTTTGCGAGGCTCAAGTTTAAACATCTTGGGTCATACTTCAGGGCAGCCATCTTACCTAACCCAACCCTTTGTTCGTACATCATATGGCTTGACAGCTTAGTCCAAATGCAGTTTAACTTTGATGGGTGGTCGGTAATTCAGTGGGTATTCTACTCAAATAATTCGAAGAGCATACGGGATCGTGTAGTAATTCGAATAGTTATTAATAAGTAGAAGATTCGAGTTTAATATATATAACAGCAGCTATGCGCTCACATTCTATATGCTTTGGTTATAGAATGCGTCGTCTTTTGTTCAGAAATTAGTGGAACTCTAAAAACTGTTTAGCTTATATAATGAAACCTAAACTAAAATTTTGGTAACAGCAATATCTGCATTTGTTGTGCTTTGTGCAGCTCAAAGCTGACTTGAGTACACCTGGCATAACAAAACGCAACAAAATTGATAACAAACCTTTCCTCGTTAATTATTTAATTTCAACTTTTTTCACTGCTTTTCCCGCAGTGATATAAAAATATACAGTTTTTAGTTCTTAACGTTTGCATATTTAATTGCGCTTTGATTATGCTGGCCAACAAAAAGTCAACGCACAGAGCTGCTTAGTTGCTTGCAAATAATATAGAAGCCACAGAAATTGCAGTAAAATTAAATTAACCGCAAAATTTGAAATTCAAATTTTTGTGCAACAGCAGTGGTGCTCACAAAAAGCCAATAAAAAGCACACGCGCTCATTAAAAAGTACACAAATTCCAATAGGCGAGTAGAGAGTGGAGCAGAGAAGGTGCGATGAAAAGAAAGGAGAGCACCTACATATGTAGATTCTACTACAATGCAACTGTATGGAAATGTGTGAAGAGAATGGCCGCCCCGTTAGTTGCATAGAAAACCACAGAAGTGCAATGTGGCGTTGTGGTGACGTGGATTTGCTTTACGCATATTTGTTGCACAAACTTTGGTGGCCACAACAATGCGCTGCTGGGCACCGAAACAAACACACACAAAGTGCGCGCGCGCGCGAACTTCTCAAATATAAATTAAATATGCAATTGCATGATGTTGCCATATGCTGGGGAAAAACGCATGCAACATAAACCAAATCACTTGCACAAACAGCAAACAAAGTTTTCACAGCAACACCTCACCGCGGTCTCAAGACAACGCTGAAGTGGTAATAAAAGCGCAGAAAAGGGTCGCAAGGTAGAAGTGCCAAGTAGCTGCTGAGCTCGCCGACTTAAAATGCCAACTTGGTGTTTCGCTTTAGCCTTTTCAGCGCTCATTTCATGGCCATGCAGTTTGTAGCTGCCACAGGACGGCAAGTGGCAATAAAAATAGCAACAGCGGTGACGGCGATGGCTAAAAAAAAAAAATTGGTGGAATTTGTGTGTGTGTGAGATTAAGAAAAGTTTCTTAATTGAATATTTTACGTTTAGACGCGCGTGTGCGCCTGAAAGCAGGCAACAAAAACTATACATTGAATGGTACTTATGTACCTGACGCAGACAGCGGTGACTTAATGGGCGCGACAGTGCAACAAAACAACAGTACAGTACAGGTGCAACGTTGAAGTTGACAAGGCGAAGTTATTTGAAGGCAAAACCGCAGGCGCCGCTGAGCCAGAGTGGAGTTGCGCGTAACAAGCGTACGCTAAAAGAAAGGTAAGAGTGACAGACGCTGTTGTTGAATGGCTTAAAAAATCAAATTTGCATTTTCGTTACGTTGCCTTGCCTTGCAACACGATACGCCAGACACAATGGCTGTGTAATGACTGCCATAGCTGCCAACAGAAATTACAACAACTTAGCGTACTAAGACGCTGATGGTCATGTAGCCTCTTCTGGTGAGATTTTCAGCAGCAAGTTTTTCGTTTCTTGTTCTCCATTGATGTTATTATGCTCTGTATTATGTTGGATGAAAGCAAAGCAGCTTACTTGCTTTGTGCCACATGGCGCGACAGTAGCAAAGTTGCGAGTGGCATTGCTTTTAGCTTACTAAGTATCAACTAAAATACGTACTAAAGCAACAACTACAACAGCAATGGCAGACCGGCAACATTGTTGGTGATAAGCGTAGCAATAACGATGTGGACAACAACAAGAATTGAACTTTTGAAAATATTTACACTAGGTGTCAGCTGAAAGCACATGCTTACAACTGAGATTAAAAAATTCAAAAATATGTCGCATGAAAGTAAAATCATCTTGCGTCAATATGGGTTGTGCGCCGTTAAATCCTGCTCCGACGCCGTGGTCAGTCTTGGAGCCGTCAGTATACTGGATTTGGCTGCCCTTCAGGGGTTTAAATCGTTCGTTTGTCGGGGAAGAAGATCTGGAAGTTTTGTGTCAATTTAGATATTGGAAGGCACAGGTCCAAAAGGCTTATGCGCAGCCCATATTCTAGTTCCTTAACCCTGAGTGTGGAAGCGTATTTAAGCTTCTTGTCTTCTCCACTGAACCCTGAGATGAGCCTTGCTGTAATTACAATGTGTAGGGCAGGTAGGCAGGTCAAGAAGCACCTCGAGGGCGGCGGTTGGTGTTGTTCTCATCGTGCCACACAGGCTGTGTTGGAGCTCGCTGTGCTTGGCCTGCCTTCTTCCACCAGATGAGTGCAGCCTAAGTGGAAATGGGTTTGGAGTTGGCATCATAAATCAGCCTTGCCAGTTTAGGTCTGATGCACCAGTTCCGACCAATATGTTTCCGGCAGGTTCAGATAGAGGCCTTGGCTCTTTCCATGAGAGCTTGTTATCAGGGATAACTCCTTGATATTTAACCTCTTTAGAGAAGTGTATCTTTTCACCTTAAAGGAATGGTTTTAGTAATTTTTCCCTTTGCTGGAGAAAATGACTATGCTAGTCTTCTTGGGGTTTACGTTTAAATTATTGTTACTACACCAATTTGCAACTATGTTCAGAGCATTCTGTAGGAGGTTGCAGATAATAACTTCGAATCTGCCTCTGATTAGGATGATATTATTATCCAGATAGCCCTGAACGTCGAAACCATTTTCACTAAGAAGGCAGGGTAGTTCGTTTACTACGCTGGACGATAGCAGAAGGGAGAAAAATCCTACCGCCACCTCTTTATCCTCCAAGGACGTCTAAATTTTTCCGGGTTAGGCATATTGGTGTCTATGCAAAGGGTTTCCGATAAGGAAACTATCCCTGATATGCCTATCTACGATTCTTTCCATTTCTTTTAATAGAAAGGATATTAGACTATTGGGTCGGTATGACTTTCGTTGGTCCAATAATTTCCCTCCCCACCTTTGGGATGTAGATGACCGCCACATCCTGCCATTGTAGTGGAAACATGCTCTGAAAAGTAGCATCAGGATAGGTGAGAAGTGGGGAAGTCTCTTTCGAAGATGAGCTGCGAAAATGCCATCTGCTCCAGGCACTTTGAAAGGCGTTGAGGCAGATATAGCCCATCTTATTCTATCATCGTCGAACAGTAATTTGGCGATTCTTCACTCCTCTATGCGTGTGGATGGTTCTGGTTGCGCTCAGTAACCTCGGATATTTAGTTAGTTAAAAGATATCATGCAACCGTTAGTGTGCGTTTTTGTGAGGACTATGTGGATACTTGCGCTTCCTGTAAGGTCTTTAATCTTTATACAGAAACGTGTCTAGAAGGTCCTTTTTGCACATCTCATCTCCTTTCATCTCTTTATTATATTTACTCGGTGAGGGCAAGTTTATACTTTTCCCATTCACCGATTCTTTTACCTCTTTTAAAGAGCTTGCGGGTTTTTGCCCTGAGTTTAGCCAATATGTTATACCACCATGAAGTCTGTTTGTTGTTAAGCCACATTTAGTGCTAAATGGAGCTCTTAGAATTCTATACTTGTTAATACAATTTTTTTTTAAATTTATTTGTACAAATTCACCAAACTCAGCATTGACGCGCAGTGTATGTAATTTATATTTGAGTGTGCATCTGTTTTGGATTTTGTATGTATATACATATTTTAAATAATTAAGGGTCGCAATAACGGCTAAGCGGTTCGCCATCACCATTGCCATCATCACTTCACCCTATTGTACATCGTATACGTTTTCAATCGCTCCTTCAGTTACCTCCGCTGTCACTGCGGTTTTTGACGTCTAATGATAGTGTTGCCACTATTGTTGGCTTTAGTTGTTTTGTTGGTATTACAGCTTTGGTGTTACTGTTCGCAGCTTACTGTTACCGCCATGGCGACATTTATTGTTGTCGCTTTTGCTTTTCTTATCAGAAATAAAAGAGTCCTTCTTCTGCGCTACACATCGTGTTTGCAAGTAAGTATTGCCGTCAACACCAGCTCTGCTATATTTGCTGTTATTATTTTTATATCATGACTGGGATTTGCTGCAACTTTTGCTTGTTAAGCACCTCCTACTGGCAAAAATTTTAGTGGCAGAAGTTTGCTTAGTTTTGTATGCTTCTTAAGGGTGCCATAAGAGAGTGTGATTTCACTAGTTTTTGTTTCGTAGTTTCGGTCAGGTGTAATATTTATAGACATATATGGGTGGAAACTGAACTTGGGCTAAAGAGAGGCATTGACAAAAAGTTGACTCCTCTCCAGCATTTCTTTGTTAAACTTATTCCTTTTCAAAAGCCATATAAATATTAGTTTCAAACCTTTTTAATAAAATTCCTTAGACAGATTTTGGGTACGTACCGCAATGTACGAATCTGTACGAAAAAAAAATATAAAAAAAATTATCACGCTCATTTTCAGAAAAAATTTACGTGTTTAGTTTTTCTTAGTGTTACCGCGTCTTACTATAGACAGCATTGTATTTTCATAACTTTTCTCTGATTAACTTAGTCCTCAAATGAAATAATTTGAGTTTTTTCTATGAAAATTGTTAAAATGAATTACTGTCCTTCTGATCTATTTAGTCACTTTAGGTGTTTTTAACCTGAAATT
>NW_023459538.1:42435-54470 GCF_013731165.1 Rhagoletis pomonella | reverse complement strand
ATGTGCCAGTTTACTGGTACTGCCACTTATATACTTACATACATCTATAGAAATGTACAAATGTTCAGGGCATTTGTTTTTCTTTGCCTGTTGTACTGTGTGTGATCCTTTTATGCATCAAGCGACCAGTCATCACTTGTTGCCCCCTCACAAAGTGCGCCTTGTTGTTTTACTCTCTTTTTGTTTTGTAATTAAAGTTTCAATGTTTGTCAATTGATTTGATGCAATTTAGAATTGGTGCAATAAATTTATTGCTACAGGAAATTGCAAATTAATACCGAATGAATTTGTTACATTTTCGGTTTGAATCCTTTTAATCCGGCGCAATTAACGATTACGGGTGGGGTTTAGTGTTGCTTAATTGGTGGCGCAAAATGGAAGTTATATGCTCTTCGTTGGGTAATGACATATCATTTTTATGAAGGTAAGTAAAAGGAATATGTAGAGAAGTAAGTCGGAAGAAGTATTTTTAGTTTAGAGAAGTCCAAATACAGCTGTGCATACCTCATTGTCGATCTTCTGGATACGCAGTTATGTATATGTATCTGCACGACTATACTCAATCCCGTCTCTTGAGCCCCCGTTCGCGTGCTCTGGGCGACGTAAGCAAAACATATACGAGATACGCTAACCAATCCGAGGAGAACGTTAGGCCATTGTTTTTCTGTTTGGAGCAAGTGGAATCCCATCCAACAAAAGAACAAAAATAATCGAGTAATGCCAACTTGAACATCAAGCAAAGAGTAATCTATGCCAAACTGGGTATCAAGCCATTAGTCGGTACTGTAAGCTCGGTGGGCAATTGAAAAGTAGAACCCTCTCTCGGCAACAAAGGTCACGCTTTACAAATAAATCATCATACCAGTCGTTTTGTATGGCGCAAAAACGTGGCAGCCAAGATCAGAAGGTTTTGGGTGCCTTCCAGAAAATTATTTTACATAAGATATGACCCTATTCCCGTCGGCGGAGTGTACCGAAAAAGATGGAATGACGAACAGTACAAACCTTTTAACGACGTGAATAGTTAGGCGCATTAAGAAACGATGGACATGTTGGACGCGTAGATGACGAGGCTCCAGTGAAAAGATTCTTCGGCTCGGCACTTATGGATGGACAACGAAAAAATGGCGCCGACGAGCACAATGGAAGGACAAATTGCAGAACGGCATGTCTACTTTCGGGTTGAACAATTGGCGAAACCCCGCAGAGGATTTTTCAGTATCGGCATAAAACTGAAACACGTTTTATTGACAAATAAGAACAAGAACTCTTAGATAAATATTAAAGACCTCCGAAGTTACGAGGTCCAGGACTTTTGAGTAAAAAACGCATAGATACCTTAAAAACAGTTTGGAAAAGGCAGCTTGGTAAGACCCACGTACGATGCTTGGTGATCTGCAGCTTCCAAATTATACATTATTTTTCTTCAAGTGCTTGCGCGGCATAAAGGCAACTCCTTTTTGTGTTGTGGAATGCGGCTTTGAAATCGGCCAACAAATGGTGTGTGTCGATCCTACCCACTCAGATCTTTTCCAACATTGGCGTATAGTGAAATCCTGGTCTATGGGGGATCTGCCAGGTCAAGAGACATCCTGACAAGGCCCTGTCAGTTCATTTACGGTGGGTGTCAGATTTCGCACAATATTCTCGATAAACCTTTTAGTCGATGTTTAGAAGGCTACGTAGGCGCTACGTAGTGGCGCGTATGTCATGGTCGCCTCTCTTGTGGATTGGACAGAACGCACTTAAATTCCAACCTTCGGGCATGCGTTTATCTGGCCATATTCAGCAAAAGAGCTGTTGCATGCATTCTATCTTTTCGTCGCCATAATTGAATAGCTCAGCTTGCAAGCTAACCGCTCCAGCGGCTCTGCTGTTTTAACTGGCATAATTGATATTCATTCCTAGTCATGGTCAGTTGGCGGTACATCGACTCCGTCGTCTACGAATTGATCAGTTCCGCTGGTTCCAGTTTAAATTTTCATAATTTACGCCGCAGTGTTTGTTTTGCTTTCTGGTAAACTCTTTTTGTTGCGGAAAATATGTATAGCCTCCCTCTTCAGCTCCCTGTTGTGATTACAGGTTTTAGATATTGAGCTTCCTTCACATTGCTAGGCGCCCATTTTTCGCCGCATAAATTCGTCGCGCATCTTTTCTGAAACAAGATAGTTGTCTGAGTTAATGTTTTGCAATCGGAATCCAAAACACTGGAAGTCTGCCTTCCGTCTGTCAAATATGATCGACTTGGTTTCTCGTTTTCAATCCTTATAGTAGATGGTTCATCTTATGTTGGAACCTAGTGCTGTAGATCCCATCCTTGCCTAGCTTAGCATTGAAATCACCAAGTACTTACTATCGTAAGTGCATTGCAAGAATAGAATAGATCTTTGGTCGTCTCATCCTTACCTTCCGTTTGGGCATCGGCGCAATAAACGAGATGTTGAAGAGCCTAGCTTTGATGCAGATTGTGTTGAGAAACTCATTAACCGGGATGAACAGGAATTACCGACGTGGACTCTCTTCTATTACAAACCGCTCACTTACATGGACGGAGCTGATCTCAGCCTTAGTCTTCCCGAGGAAATCGTAGTCGTTTATAGTACGTTCGCCGTGGTTGTAATCAAAAGATGGGGTCTCATCTGGGCTTGATTTTTTTCTTTCATTGAAATTTGTTTTGGCATGGCGTGTCCCAAGCTCAGCGCACAAGCTATTGCTGGAGACTTTTAATCTAACATTAGACCGCTTCCAAACAAGTGTTCGGTTATTCGGTACTCCCTGGCCATGTGGGTAAAGCTCTGCTCTTCAACAATATTTTTCTGTCGGTGCGAAGCACGCCGAGCTCTTTCTAGTTTCAAATTAAAGTGTTTCGTTTAAAATCCTATGTCGGCGGTTCGGTTCGAAACCGTTTTGCAGTCCCGCTTAGAACCAAGTGTATAAGACTTAATTCTAGAATAATCTTCGTAAAAAAACAAAAAATTCACTGAAGTCGCTCATCACCAAACCGTTATACATAAAGACGCTTGTTACAGTTAAAAGTTTTCTCACGCGTCTATCAAAGCCATATGCCGCATAATTGAGAGATTTTAAACGGTCCAAAAAATATTGCAAATACAATACCGCAAGCGTCATTTGAAATCAAGATTTCGACAAGATCTTTAACCTAATTGTGGTTGCTTAATCGGTGCATCAACTCGACGTATATACCTTATTTTTATTTGTTCGCGATTATATTACATACAAACGTATATGTATGCATATATGAATTATGGTGGAGGGTGGGAAATGAAGTGGAAGAATCAGTGAATACTTACTAAGTATTATATATATATATATATAGTATTATAAATATTTATTTATATAAGTATTACTTAGCTGCCTATGGACTACATAGAATATGAAACTTCCGCATAGTAGTGTTCAAACTTTTGACTCTAAATGAATTCTAATGACGCAACTAATACAATTAAAAAGTTGAATCTGAAGATGCAAAGCATACTCATGTTCGGTAGGAGCATTTACATATATTATTTGTACTGTTCTTTTGACATGGGACGGTTGGACCAGCGTAATTAAATTGCAAATTTTGTCGCCTATAGCTGAGTGTGGTCCTTTATACGACATTTCGCGCGCAAAACCAATTCACGTAGTTAAACGAATCCGACAAATAGGAGAATATGGAAATTTAGTTTTCTGGAAATAATAAATCCCAACGAACACACCAAAATATACCTAGAACCTTGATTTAATTTTCTGGAAATAAGAAATCGCAACGAACACACCAAAATATTTCACCAACCTGGTAGAATATAAAATAAAAATTTAATTTTTCATGCAAGCCGGCTGCACCTATCTCTCCGAATCACTTGAAATTTTAGTATATTATTCTAATTGGAAAATAAGCGCATACATATTTTTTTATTTTTCGACATCATCAAAATTGCATGTTTCATGCAAATAACTCAGCAATTTTCGATTCTCACAAACCAAAAATATTTTAGTTTTAATTCGGATATTTATTGCATTTGAAAATAATTATACACCTATTCTACTGCTTTTAATTTTTTTTACAAAAAAATAAAGATGCTATTGAACTTTTTATAAAAAATTAAAAGTGATTTTTTTTTTTCAAAAAAGCATTTTTGTCTTTTAAGAGATTTAAAGGAAATTTAAATATTATATTTTTAGCCAGGTCAGGTTAGCTCAATAAATGGGGGTAAGCCAGAGTTGCCAACCGTCCGGTTTTATTCTGGACAGTCTGGTTTCGGAAAATGTAAAGCCCCATCGATTCCACTTCCACTTCGAGCCCAAAGGTGTGCTATATAGGTATTGAGGCAAGCTATTTTTAAAAGAATATTTAGCCAAAAAAATGACATTTTTGTAAAAAATTATCAGCAAGAATCAGAATGGCAAAATTTGGTGATTCATCTTTCGCTTTTGTATGTTTTTATTTTTTTTTTTTGTCATTCAATTGATGCGAATTTCGTTTATGTTCTGTTTTACTGGGCAAAATGTCGCGGCAATTATCACCCGCCGGCATCGCTCCGACCGACAAAATCCGCACAGCGATTTGGTTCTGTTTATACTTTTAAGGCGGTAAAACGGTAAAAAAGTAAAGACTCACAAAGGTGATGAACTGGCGATGTGCTGTCTACTTCCAAAAATTGAGTGAGCTAGCAAAAATTTAAAAAATCAAAGCCTTCTGCATACAAGAGCTACAATTTTATAACCAGCACTTCTTCCGCTAGCTGGATTTTTTGTTTTGTTGTTGTTGTAAAGAGCTGTTATGTTCTTGTTCTATCGCCGGGTCATCGCTGTTATAATAGACTGTTAAGAGGTGCGTACTACCACTCCATAGGCCCCGAATTCGATCCCTGGTTCGAGCAACATGTTAATGAGAAGAGGGTTTTCTAACAGCGGTTGCTGATCGGCAGTCAACAGCAAACCTCCAAGTGTGTTTCTGCCATGAAAAAGCTTCTCAAAAAAACCATTTGACGACCGATGACGGCGTATAATGGTAGGTCTCTCCGGACTCGATTTTTACTATAAACAAAACTATCATTTCCTCTCTCAATAATTGAAATACTATCTTTGGCATATTCAATCAGCTGATCAGTTGGATTCGTGTTTTAGATCTCGACACACACAAGTTCCGTACGATATGCGTACAGGCCCTTCGTGTCGGTTGGGCGGGAAAGGATGTAAAACCATTGGGATAAATTAATTAATTAATTGGTCTTACAGCATCAGGATGTGGCCAAGCACATAGAAAAAGTGTAAAACCCAAATATTTTTATTTTATGTATGTATATTCAAATGACTTTGGGACCGTAGGCAACTTACATAGCTTTTTACCCATAATTGGCATTATTATTCTTGTTGCCACTTTTGAACAAAGGTATAATGCCTTGCGAACATCGGTAAACTCGCCAACGTCTAATGATTTATTGAAGATTAATAATCCTTATCTACAACCTAATGTGTACATTAGAGTGGTCCAAAAAAAATCCCAGATAAAGTTGGGGGCGCCTTCCAAAATTGTTCCTCTTGCCGAAAGAAGTGTTGAATATAAATTTAGAGGATGCTCATGAAATGTTTATATTTTCTCTAAAACTTATGTACATTTATTATGGTTGGGCGACCTAAGACTATTTCAAATTTAAATTAGCTGAAAAAATGTATGCTGTAGTTGTCATGACAACACTAGCTTTTTACAAAAATCATAAATACTTTTGTAAAATTTAAATGGATTCAGCAGCGCATTTCAAGGTCATTGAGTACCTTGTATTGGTTACAGTAGAAAATTTAACGTTGGTATAGATATTACAAATATCAAAAAGAAAAAACCAGGAGGGTGCCCCCTCTTCTACCATGAAATTTTTTCCCCCCAACAGAAAATTTTTACTATGGTGACAAAAATGACTTTCTTTTGATGCAGTATTGAAAAAATTGTCAAAATCATGAAGGAGGCGGACAAGTTTGAGAAGGAATAAATTAAATCCTTTCCCCTTACATATCTTGCACCTGTGTTTGTACGTACGATTTGTACAAAAATTAAAAACTGCCTTTTAACTAATGTTATTTACAAAATACATTACTTCTAAAAATTCGTTTTTATTTCCCAATTTTCTTGTGGCGTACCACTGAAATAAATTCGCTTTTATTTTTGAAATTTTTTTGTGAAGATTTGACAAATTTATCTACTACATATTTCTTCATAGTTATTGTCATATTAATTAGGTGTAAATGCTCTAACGCTTTGTAATTAAACTGGCAGGTACAAGCAAACAACAGTAAAAGAAGAAACAATAAACACTACAAACGAATGTGGTTGTGCAATACAGCAACTTTCTACACTGCAGATTCATTTAAGATTTAGAAATTAAAAAGTCGAAAAGAAAAAAATTTGAAACGAAGTTCTCACGCTTTCGATTTTGCTTTCATTCACATTAGTAAGCAAAAGCGACATAGCAAGCGCTTATCGCAGAGAATTCTAAATATATTAGGTATACTATTTTCGTTCAACGTTTTGAACCCTCTTAACATCACTTCACACCCTCTCCTTTCGAGAATGTAGATTTTACTTCTGCAGCACCAAAGTAATTCCAGCAATTCCATTCTATTTTTGTAACAATTGCTTTAGCTAGTTGTTGCTGTTGCTGCTGTTGCTGCTGTCGATATTGTTGTTGCTGTGTTGTGTCACATCCATCTATGGGCCAAATCGTCATCGCCTCTAATAGCATTAGCCACATCAGCTAAAAGTGAAATCATTCGCTGCTAATGCCTTGCTTGACTTGCATCCCTTTCCACTCCAGTTTTCTTATTTAGGTGCATACATACATACATATGTATCTACATTTACTCGCGCTAGTGTCCTTTCTTTCTTGTGCTCCATTCACTTCTTTCTTCAGCGCCTGCAATTGTTCCAGACCAATGTAGCAAATCGTATTCTATTCCTTGTCGCCCTATCGCCTGTTTCTTTGACAGCATTCACACCACCATCACTAAAGCTAAGCGGTGTTGTTGTTGCATTCATTGTCGTTGTTGTGCTGCTGCTGCTGCTGCTGCTGCATCCTTATTGCATGCACTCAACGCAATTTCCCTGGTAATAAATCAACCAAAGTCGACATTAAATCTTTTCAATTCTTTTGTGCGCGCACTTTGGCCCTTTGCTTTGATTGTCTGCGTGGCTGCGAGGCTGTGTTGCGCTTGTGTGTGAATTTGTGCGTTTTTTTTGTAATTGTGAAAGACTTTTCCATTTCCATTTCTTTTATTATAACGCTTTTTCCTTTTTTTTTGTTCTTCGTTTTTCCTTGATACTTTGAACCCACTTTTCTTTTTCATTTCTACTACAGCGGTTGCTGCCGTTTCCAGTGAAAATAAACACATTTCCATTGTAATTGCGACAATTTTGTCCATGCACTTCGATTAAGAAATGGCAGTGGATGCATCTGCATATATAAGTATGTATGTATATACTTATGAACATGTGTGTGAGTATGCACATATGTATGTATGGTGCGTGAGAACAAAAAACTCACTTGCACATTGTTCATTACTTTGGCTATTGCAAACATCTTGTGTCGCTTGAAAAGAAAGTCAATTGCATAAGGCATAATCGTTGAATGGAATGTAAGAATATTTACATACTTCCAAACAGATGTACATACTATATCTATATGGAAACCTTTGTACCTGATGTTGCGATGAAATATTTCTACTCAACAGTCAATTTTTGATTTGTTACATGAATGTACACATTTGAGAACTTATGCTAAACATTTTTATTTATTTAAAGCTAATCCCGGTGAAACAAATTGCTGGCTAGCGATAAATAATATTCCAGTAAAGACATCGTCCGTGCGATTAGGTACAATTGTAACGTTTGTGTTTTTAAATTGTAATTACCTTTGTTTTTGCAGAAAACTTACGCTGTATTTCCACTAGGCACTAAATGACAAATGGTAAAGTCGGGCATTAAAAAACAATCGTGTCATTACATTAAAAAATTGTCATTAAATTCATATCCACATGGCATTTTTTTAAATGGCATACATTTTTTGTCATTTCAATGCCTAGTGGAAATTCGGTATTAGAATGTTGTATCTTCGTGGCATCCCTAAATTTTTGTCATATAATATATTCGCCTAATTAATAAAAAATTGGGTACTATTTCCTGATAAAGAGGAAAATTATTAGAGAATTTCTTTGCAAGAAATTTACTTATGGCGATTTCGTTTCTACAAAAACTGTTGCCTTCTCATCGCCATCTTCTTAGTGTTTGTGCGTTTCATCCTCATTCGAATTGAACTTCGAGATTTAACTGGAGGCGGGCATAGCTGATTGGAGAGATCTTTCAGCAACTTTCGACGTTGATGTTGTACTTGAAACCAAAAGTTATTATTTTTGAAGATTATGTAAGATGCTAAACTAGTGACGTCCATCACTTGCAAGCGATCTGATATAAATGTGGTAATAAAAAATTTAAAAGCAATTTAGGAAAACTAATGTAACTCAAATGTGATTTAAATGTTTCATTTCCTGAAGTCTGCTTCTGCTAAGTTAACAGGGCAATTCTGGCTCAGATAGTAAAAAGTCTTTCGTAAGACAAATGAAAGACCGCTGACAAGATAATTCGGAAGACTTTTGTTATTCTGGTACAAAAGTCTCAGAAAAAGGCTCTCTCATTCACTACTCTTGGTGGAAAGCTATTTTTAGAGAAATCACTTAATATAATTTAGCAACAGTCGCAATGGCCGAGTGAGCAAAGCACTGGTGGGCTTTTCGAGAGATCCTTTTTATACCTTTCATGAGCATGAAATGGTATTATAACTTTGGTCCGATGCTTGTAAGTACCAGAATAAGAAGAGATAGATCCATTAAAATGTATACTTAAATGATCAGAACATCGAGCTGAGGCGATTTAGCCATGCCCGTTTGTCCGTCTGTTTGTATGCAATCTAGTCTCTCAGTTTTCGAGATATCCGGATGAAATTTGGTAGGTGGGTGTATTTTTATAATGTATTAATCATTTGTCAGAACTGGAAGGAGCGGACCACTATAACATATATCTCCCATAAAACTGATTGTTCAGTTATGAGAATTTTCGTTATAACTTCTCCATTTATGCAGCTAGGAACATGAAGTTTTGCAATACTTCCACCCATTGTCAACAGAATACTTACAGTGAAAATAACAAACTCTTTAAAAAATCTGTTTAAAAACGCGACTATAAATCGAGTATATATATACCTATATTTTTTATTTTTTTTTTTTTGGTAAATTTACACGATGAATATGTATTTTTCACGTTTACACATTTTCTTGTGTAAAAATCCTTTTTGTTAGCGGCTTCACACAATTCTACGGGCGAAATCAAACATCAGATTTGTAGCTTGTACACACTTTCGTAGTAAATTTACACACACCACAGCAACTATATTACGCTCTAAAAAGTCCGAAATTTAAACAAACTATTCGTTGAATAATCGAGCATGTAATTTCGCGACTAATAAGGTAGGAAATCAGTAACCTACCTTTTAGCTAGGAAATCTACACATTTTTTTTTTTAAATTGAAGATCGGGTCACCTTTACATATAGCTCCCATACAACCACCCATTATCAAAATAATACTTACAGCAAAAATGGCGAAGATCGGGTCGCTATAACCTGTAGCTTCATAGAACTGATTGTTCAGATATGAGACTTACTTGTTTTACTGTAATTTTTTTACTTTTTTATTTAATTTTATTTTAGTTATTAGATTTCATTTTCTTAAAAAGAAAAATATATATTTTTAGTTAAATTAAATTTTTAATAATGTATTTTAATTTTTAATGAAAGCTTTTTTAGTTTTTCAATTTAATTTGCGTTTTGATTTTAAATTTTATTGTGTTAAAAATAAACTTTTTTCATTTAAATTTTAGAACGAATCTTTTCTTTACTGAATTTTTTCTTCTTTTATTTAATTACCTTTAATTATTAGATTTCATTTTCTTAAAAAGATAAATATATAATCTTTTAAATTTCATTACAATTTTGGAATTGTAGTTTAATTTTTAATTAAAGCTTTTTTAGTTATTCAATTTAATTTTCTTTTTGGTTTTACAATTTACTGTGTTAAAAGGAAACTTTTTTCATTTACATTTTAGGATCTTATTTTTAAATTTTTATTTTGTTTATTGTATTACATTTTCTTTTAATTTTTGGATTTTTACTTTTTCTTTATTTAATTCGTTTCTTTTCTTGATTTAATTCCTTTCCTTTTCTAGTTTAATTTTTAGAATTTATTAATTTAAAAGGATTTCGTTCAACTTTTAATAATATTTTCAATTATTGTTGTTTTATTTTAATTAGTTATTTTTATTTAATTTAATTTCCATTTATTAATAAGTTTTTATTGTTGTAAAAACAAGAATGTATATGTACATGTTTTTTTTTTCTATTCAAAATACTTACTGCTAAAAGACGCATAGTCTTTCGGAAGACAGTAAAGTGCTTTCAAGATAGTTGCCAGAATTAAAATTTTACTAACGAAAGACTTTTGTCTGTAAATATAATTTTAACTGTTTATGTTACTTTTTTTAATGAATTGCTATTTGTTATTTGGGTTTAACAAAACTTGAAAATCTTAGTTTTTAAAAGGTATCTTCGCTTTTAAATGTTACAGTTGTTTTGACGGAAATAGAGTTTTTTTCGAAAATTTGCAGTTTTTTGAAAAGAGAAATCTGGCAACACTGCGGGTAACACATCCTCCACAAGGCAGTCGAGATGTGTAGGTACATATGTATGTTGGAGCACTCGGTGTGGCTTCAAGGCCTGGATATTTTCACTCAATGAAATTACTAACAGCATTTGTAATTTTCTTCTACCGTTTCGGGGTATAAATATTAACTGTGGCCGCACTAATGTTTCCAACATTTCATTAACCACTAAGTACGTCAGTCCTGAAAAAACGTGTTCCACGCTACTGCATAGAATACGGAAGCATTTAACTTGGTGATCTTTATGGCTTGTTTGAAATTCTTACGCTTATTTTTGTATAAAATGTGTAAGTTCCTTTATGGCTCGCGCATTCTGACTCTTTGCTAGTTTGGCCTCGGTTTGGTAGGTTTGCATTTCTTAGCCAGATTTAAATACCTGCTGATAGTGCAAACGTTTAAACACAAACTTAAACAAAACCTAGAACTCCCTCAAACTATACTTTTAAATTATATACATACATATGTTTGTACATATGTACATTATGGTGATCTAAAAATGCATATAAAAAGTTAAGTGCAAATCGAATCGAAATCGAATAAATATACCCCTGTTTTTTATTTCCATATATTTTACATATATACATATGTATATGAAAAAAAAAATGTTTTTGTGGAAATGGTAAAGAATGCTTGAAAATCTATAGATCGGAAAACTGTTTCTCTTCAGAAGACTTCCAAAAATAATACCCAATTGTTTATTTTACCATTTTTTAATAAAAAAGATTATTTATGAGTCCTCCATTGCATTTTTTAGGGCTTTTGGGACTAATAGAAAATATTTGATATTAAAAAACGGTTAAATTAACAACTGGGTATTATTATTGGAAGTCTCCCAAATAAACACAGCCCAGTCGGCAAAACGAGGACCGTTTCTAAAAAAACGCCTTAAACAAGAGATTTTCCAAAGATTTTCCTTTCCTTAAAGAAGAGATTTTCTTTGGAAGCTTTATTAAAAGATTTTCCATTAAGGCTGCCATTGCCAGAGAAAAATTTCGTTTGGAGCTAAGAAGGTCAAAAAAAGAGTAAAAAGGGCTAAGTAATACTAATAGTAGCTAAAATGAAGAGCTACAATGAGCATTTATTGACGCAAGGTTCTTTTTACATGTACGACAATTGTAATAAAAACAACGAATTTTATAAGTTTAAAAGTTAAAAAATCTTTTAAAACCAAAATAATGTACATATATTTCGAATTCGTTGCTATGGCACTTATAACACTGAACTAAAAATGCTTTACAAACTGTTAAACTCTGTAATTTCAGATATTTGAATTG
>NW_023459538.1:0-37435 GCF_013731165.1 Rhagoletis pomonella | reverse complement strand
CGACTTTACTTTTTTTTGGACCACCCTAATGTACATTGATCATCCGATGATCGATTGACCAATTCACACTATATGCGTACGTATACGTATGCACTCATCCGTCTATAAATGACACGACAATTCCTATTCTTGTCAGACAGCTCAAATTAAAGCCGCAAAAGTCAGCTTTCTTGTTAAGTTGTTAATCGCACAATGTTCGGCTGTCAGTTTCTGACAATCTCTGGACATTTGCTGACATGCCAGCTGGCAATTTCACTCTGACACCAACAATGAAAATGTAAAAATTCAAACAAAATTCTTAAATACGAGTGAACGGCCGTATGGCTAACGATTAATCAACCCTTCGAGCATATCAAAGCGACAAACTCGATTTGCTATGAAAAATGATGATTTGCTATATGAAATTTTTGAAAAGGAGTAATAATGTAGCCTGAGTAGATCTAATTAATTGTCATTTAACAATTTTAAGACATCTAAATGGAGTGAGAAATAATAAATTTGTTATGTCATCAACGCGCAGTTAGGATGACAATTATTAGTGACAGCAAAATAAGGTGAAACAGCGAACCTATGTACATTCATACATACATGTTGTGAAAATTGCCGCAGGAGTGCTGACGCACAGCTTTATGCGTGTTAAACGCCATGCGCACGCGCGCCTGCACCGACCATAAACGAGCTCCCAAGTAGTTTTCGAAGACCAGTAAATATGCAATAAAAATCACATTACATGTCATTGGTAATTTGGTAATAAAAAATTTTGATTTATTATTTGCGTGCGCTTGACAAATTTCTTCACAAAGCCGGCGTATTTGTACATATTTCTTTTTTTATATTTCATTTTGTTGATCACTTTTTTAAGCATTTTTTATTAGCAATTACACGTGTTATGAGTATCTACATCATTTTAATGCGATATTTAGATTTAATTAATTGTAAAGTAAATCATTTAAAATAATCAGAAAATATTTTACATCCACCTTTGCGTTTTGATATATGTACATACAAACATATGCATCTAATTCTATTGCTGGTGAAATTTTAACAATAAATTTTTTTACTGTTGATATTTCATTTCATAGAACCGTTTGTCTTCACACTTTTATTTAGTAACTTATGTTTGCATGTACATACATATTCACAAGCGTACCCCACTGCACAGTGGTCCAATTTGCTCTAGTAGGCTAATTTAATAGTATTAAGAACTAAGATAGATATCGTTGGATAGATTACGTTTGAATGGCTAACAACTCCAGGTCATAAAATGGGCAAGATCGAACAAAGATCACGCCTACCAAGCATAAAATTAAAAAATGTTTAAACTTTTCATCAATTTATCTTTTCATCTGGTATCTTTTATAAGCACTTGCGCACGGCATAAACATAAAGATTATAATGCAAATTCATATTTGTTACAATTTAATTAAATTTTATTAAATTCAATAAGATAATATGTGGTACGCTGGCGATCAAAAGTGAGTGCATGGTGATTTTTGATAAATATTTGTAATATTTTTCAAGTCAAAAGTGTTTGTTATGTCAAATCCCAGTAAATTCGATAAAAAAAAGTGTGATAAGGAGATGTGGTGATCTCCAAAATATCAGCTATAACTTCTACCATTTGGAAATTATTATTGCTTTCCACCCATTTTTTCATTAAAAAATTTTTTTGAATATAATTGTGAGCTTTTTGATCTGAGCTTCTAGAAAAATTATGGGTATGCAGCTACATCGGTTATTAAATTCTAGCAAAACAGCTCCAAGTTTTAAGCGGTTAAAAATCGCTTTGATTTTTAATAAGTTTTTTTTTGTGACGGCTTTTGCGTTTTTTTTTTCATATAAAAAGTGCAGTTTATAAAACCCAGTGATAGTTCAGTGGCCCAATAAAGTTCATCTTGTTCAATAACTTTCGAAAGCTTATAAGCTTTGTTCATTTTAACTTTTTGGCAACAACCCTCAAAATTTTTAGTTCCCCTCCGAGCAGGAAATGTCGGCTTACCAAACTTAGACCCAATTTCAGATGGCCCATTTAAGAAGAGATTGTTGATTATCTTCAACAATTCCTTTTCAGATCATACATTTAATCTGCACTTAAATATTGGCTGTTTAAATGTGATATATGCAAAACTGTGTTTGTATCAAACAACTAAGATTGACAGATAGGTTGTTTTGGCAAAATGCCAAACAACAATCAGCTGTTCAGCACAAAATGTAAACAAAGAAACAAATGCAACGACAATTTCAAGGAACAAGCAACAGTGTTGCCACTTGTTTTAGGCATATTTAAATAAATTGAAATTGGTCCCTAGAATACACAAATTGTGACAAGTCTATTTAAAATTAGAGCCAATCTTTACTTGCAGCAAGAAACCGCTCTCTTTTTCAGAAAACTTTTGCCTACCTGTCTACGTTGTCTGAATTAGGCTTCGCGCATATGGTTTCAATTTATCAAAGTTAACTCTATCATTAGATGTTAAACTGAAATTACCAAAAACCGAATCTAAATCTGAAAATAGAAAATAAATGTATGGGTACCGCAACTAGCCGCTGAATTTTTTTGTGAATTCTACTAGTGTATAGATCAGTTTTGCAGTTAATTTGGTACTCACCAACAAGTGTAAAGCTTTATCAGCTCCAAAACAACTGTGTGGGTCCACTTCAGTTAAATTTCTTACTTAAAACACTGACTGAAAAAGGAATGAAGTTAAAACAAAGTTTTTTTCAACAAGTTATTGAGCCTTAAAAATACTCAGTTTTCGCTGCACGCACAATTTCATTTTTCAGTTTTTGCCTACTATGACCTTTTGAATAAGTTATGTTTATATGTAGCTAAATTTTTTCAAACAAAGTTGTATTTACTCTTAAGTAGCAAATATTCTTAAATATTTTATAAATATTTCATTGAAAAATTACAAACAAAAATTGAATTTAGTTACCCACGCGTTGCACATTGGACCACTGTGCACATTGCGGAATCAAAACAACTCAAGCAGTGATAAAATTTTTAGTGGGGGACATTAGAGAAGCCGTTGACTTGGCAGCGTCGACTAATGTGCGTACGTGTTGGCGCCGAGTTTTGAGTTATAACCCGAATGTTGCCACGCTATGCCAAACTTGCTTCTCTGCTGCGAGATTCCCAACTTGGCATTGGCGACGATCATAAATTATCAACTGCGGGATTTGTTTAGATTTTTATGCGATGATATGGTTTCAACGCCGTTGCGAACTAACACTCCCCACACTCCCGCGGCAATGCAAATATACAAATGTGTATATGTACATTAGGGTGCATCAAAAAAAGTTTAAGGGTTTCTACCGAAAATATACAGTTTATTATATCTAGTCGTACTTTGTTTTTCATAATGTTAATTTTTGAGTAACTATTATGCAGGTACACAACATTTATTGCTACTGTCAATGATTCTTACTAAATTCATCTTTGTTTTGTTGTAAGTAATATACTTATTAAGTACTTCTCTACACGTATTTTAAGACTTCCGCCAAAATTTTTCGGAAAAATATTAAGATCTTGGAAATAATTCCAAAAATCTCATTGATTCTGCCGATAAAATTTTTAAATATTTTTATGCAGACCATTTTTTTTTTAATTTTTTACCTTTTTTTCTTTCAATTGGATGCATCTAACTTATGTAAATCTTCATATCTTACAGAAGTATTTTGAGGGAAAACTTAAAATATAATACACTTTATAATTCCGATGGAAAAAAGTACCAAGTTTTTTTTGCATGGAAAGTGATGCACTCTAATGTCCATAAATGTATAATATTGACAAAAGTGTTTACAATTTCGCGAATATCCAAACCAACAACAAACATACAGTAACGAACAGAAGTATTGGTACAGTGAATTTTTCGCAACATATGCAAAGTTTTTTATTCTAATTTATTTTCGATAATTTTTTATAAAAATATCGTTCATACTATACCAAAAACATAAAAATAAATTAAATTTTCCAGCAACTTAAAACTTGCACTTTGTGACACTATAATTGAATGGGCTATAAAACTGCATACCTAGAATTTTTCTAAAAAATCTGAATAGCAAAATTAGTTTACAAATTCATTGAATTTTTCTGACGTTTGCGCAAAGTTTAGAGATTTTATTTTTATGTTTTTTGGTGCAGTACAAACTAAAATTGCAATAAAAACCTTTGCACATATTGCAAAAATTTAGTGTGCCAATACTTTTGTTCGTCACCGTACATATGTATGTATATGTTTGCATTACTATGGACTTTTACATTTGTTTTATTTACTAAACGATTGAAAATTGCAGGCATGCCCATCGCAACTGCTACCACCTAACCGCTTCCTATGCCTCATACGTTTCGGCGACCACTTAGCACTCCAAGTTAAACATCTTTATCAGCCCCACTTCCCCACCAAACCAAAGTTGCCTCCAGCACATTATTTGCGCTCTATAAATTAATAAAACATACATAAATAATCTACATAGAAATATATATACATATTCTGCATACAAAATTTGTGTATTACTGTTATACTCGTATTTGGTGAAATCTTGCTTAAATATTTGCTCTTTGGTTCTGTTAGGATTCATTGGCGCAAGGTTAATTGATTTGAAATTTTGTATAGATACTCTCACCAGCTCGACCATATGTACGTTAACTCAACAAGTTGTAGCAATTGCCATTTGCTACTTGTTTTTAATTTGCTATAAATTTTATTTGAAGCTTGCACATTTTTTTTGGCAACTAAACAAATTGGTTGATCGTTGGAGCGCGTAGCAGATAAAGATTTTTATGTGTTTTTGATTTGTGCGGCTAGCGGTTGAAAACGCAGAAAAGATGTTGATCATTGCGGCGAAAAATTAATAATGAGTTGTAAGATCTTATACCACATTTTTATAACTACAATAAATTATTTTATGCAAATGCTTTGTACGTTTAGAGGTATTGGATTATCTTCTATATAAATTAGCAAACGTGTTTTCTTTATACCCCTTTTACAGCTAAACTATACTTCTAACGGATAAAGAATTTCATATCATTACAAAGGTACTTCGAAGTCGAAGTGCAGAAATTACATACTCAAATTTCAAATAAGTTTAAAACAAAGAAACAAAAAAAAAATGTATTTACACTAATACAAATGCCATACATACAGTATCCCTGCAGTGAAATCCCAAACTAGTCAGGAAAAATACTAGTTTACAACTAGACTTGCCTGACAGAAACCGAACTAGTTCGAAAATGACCAGACTTGTACCAAGTAGAAAACGATTTATTCACGCCCTGTTTTATTTGACTTCGACAGTTTAATACGATAAAGTACACAAAGTATTATAACTTTTATTTGGGTTTATTGTAAACCATTAAAGCGAGTACGTATTGAATTATACCATACCTGTTAATTAAATTGATAAAAGGCTAAATTGCTTAAATTTATCAGTGTATCGGCTTTCTTTCATGAACGTACCTTGGTAACCAATTTCAAAATATTGTTTATTATTTAACTTATCTGGCTAGTTACGTTTCGTTCTTGCCTCGTCCATTGTGCAAATTTTTTCTTTTTATGTGTTCGTAACACAATCTACCACCTGGCAACTTGTCAGAGTGGAATTTTGCTGAAATTTATGCGTTTATCCACCAAGATCGTTTGATAAAGTGATAAACTTTGGTTAAATAGATTTTCATACAAAGTTTAACAGTTCATTTATCAAAGTGATAAGTTTATCACTTTATTAATTTTATCAAGAGTTAATCACTTTTGATGAAGACCTCCAATGATTAATATTCATAATGATTAATAATTAAAAACTTTTTTTTTTAATAACCGTTTAATGATTAAATACCGATATTAGCACCTTTTTAATGATTAATAATTATTTACTTAAAAAAATAAATGAATTAATTTTAACTACATCATTATTTTGTTATTTTTGATCATTTTCAATTATTTTTGACTTTTTTTAATTACACGATTAATATAATTATTTGATTAATTTCTATTATCAATCAACAAGACAAAAATTAAGAATATTTAATAACTGCTTGAATTATATATTTATTTTATTCTTATCCAAATCTCAAATTTCAAACATTAATTATTACTTTTATAAAATTTTAGAAAGAATAGACTGAAATGGGCAAAGTTAATGAATTTAATTTATTTTAATGAAAACTTTTATTTTTATTTTAGTTCACTCAAAAATGAACTAAAGCATTCATTTTATTTTTAACTAAAATGTTTTCTTATATTCAATAATATTAAAAAAGATAAAAATATAGTATTTATTGTACCTGAAAGCTTTTACTTTTAATAACATTTAATGGAAAGTTCATTTAAATTTATGTTCGAAAGTTTACAATATTTATGTATTTATTTTTGCTTTTAATTAATACTCAAAGAATTTAACACTAATTATTGGCAAATCTAAGGCAGCTTAATAAAAAATGTGTACTTATTTATTATATATTCATGAATTCATTTTATTTTTTTACTCCCAAAATAGTGGTTTTGGTCCATAATTGAACTAGTATTTTTCCGTCTATTTTGAACTAGTATGAGACTGGTATATTTCTGACCGAAATCTGAAAATTGCCATCTTGTAGGGCATCCCCATGTTAAAAATACCAGTTGATTGCATGGAAAAAAGATAGTTGTCTGACTAGTTGGGCATGCGGTTCGTACTAGTTGTGAGGTAGTTTGCAACTAGTTCATTGGACTACAGGGATACATATGCTCTGCAAAAAAATTTTCAGGGTATTCTGAATTGTACAGAAAGAAAGAATTCGTAAAGATCGCATTCGATTTTTTGCCAAATTTTCTAAAATGAAATAAACCGAAATGAGATGTTCCTTAAAAATAATAGTTTAATTTAACGAACTACGAATCAAGTTTGGGTATGAAATAACTTGTCACAAAAACATATTTTGATAAACACTTTACTGGTGTCAGACCCATGTACCTACCACATGTGCAAACTTCTCGCACTAACCTAATAACGCTGACATCCATTTGCTCAACTGAGAACCGAAATGCGAACTACTGATGAATAAAGAAATTAACATTCCCCACAGATCTATCCACTTAACAAAATTAAATTTTATTCAATTTAAACCGAAGCGGATTACAAACGCGTTTCAGGGCGGCATTTGTCGTGCCATCGCTTGGCTGGCACGCTGGCATCCTGCCGGTTGATCCGGTTTTTCACATGCCACAGCCGAAGCGCATAAATGTCAAATGCTACAATGTGGAATGCCGCGCACTAAAAGGATGGCCAAATAGGCGGGCTGGGCTGGCAGCCGAACAATGCAGGATCGGAGGGATCGTTGATGTGTGGCAAAGAGACGTTGAGCGAAAATGTCCTAGAGTGTGTTTGTGTGAGCTGTGATAGAAAGTCAGGCGTTTGATGAATAGCGTGTTAATTGCTGACAGACAAACAATTCGGCTGTCAGCTGCTGCGACGTAAATGAAAAAAAAAAAACTGGTACAACTACAGCTAACCCGGAACTGATGCATATGCATGCGTGTGTGTTTGAATATCAAAATAGGCAACATACACTGCCGGAACAAAGTATTCGCACAGCAAATTTTTCACAATATATGCAACAGTTTCTTTCCGCCAATTTTGTATAAAAGTGTGGTTCATTCTACAACAAAAAAAAAAATAAAAAATTAATTCCTAAACTTTGTGCAAAACTCGCGAAAACTCAGTAAATGTTCATGCAAATTTTCAACTTGTTTCAGTTGTTTGAGTATGCCGTTTTGCAGTTCGCCACCAAACGGGGTTTCAGACGGGGCCGACTCTCTTTCATGTAACTTCTTTAATCCGATGTTGGAGAAGATTATAAGAGCTCAGGAACTGAACCGCTCAGGAACGATTTACTACAAGAGCAGCTTACCCAACAAAATATCGATATCATCGGTATCAAAAACCGCGAAGTCTGTGCTGCCTTTTCCAAGTTGTGGTAAACACGGACAAGATGAAGTATCTCCTGTCATCAAACAAACAGTCAGCACATTCGCGCCTTGGCACCCACTTCACTGTTGACAGTTATAATTTCGAGCATAAACACCGATAATAATATCAGCATGGAATCCAACGCAGAATCACCCTTGCTAACAAGTACTACTTTGAACTGAGTAGGCAATTCAGGCGTAAAGTCCTCTCTCGACGTACGAAAACCACGTTCTATAAATCCCTCATCATGCCCGTGCTGGTATATGGCGCAGAAGCATGGACAATGACAACATCCGATGAGGCGGCTCTTGGAGTATTTGAGAGAAAGATTTACGGGCCTTTACGCGTTGGGGACGGCGAGTACCGTAGACGATGGAACGATGAGCTGTATGAGCTTTACAACGACATGGAAATAGTGTAGTGAATTAAAATACAGCGGCTCCGCTGGCTTGGTCATGTCGTTCGAACGAACACCGACGCTCCAGCTCTGAAAGTATTCAATTCGGAAGCCGCTGGTGGTAGCAGAAGAAGAGCAAGGAACCCACTGTGATGGACCAGGTGGAGTAGGACTTGGCTTCACTTGGCATTTCCAATTGGCGCAAGTTGGCACAGAAACGAAACGACTGGCGTACTTTGTTGAGCTCGGCCAAAATCGCTTAGGCGGTTACAGCGCCAAATAAGAAGAAGAATAAGAAGAAAAAAAGAAGAAGTTTTACTTTATTATAATAAAACTGATTGGGCTACAAATCTGCAAACTCAAAAAAATTTAAAAAATCTGACTAAAAAGTTGAAAATTGCTGAATTTTTGCGATTTTAGGAATTATATTATTATGTTTTTTGTTGTAGAACGCACCATATTTTTTATACAAAATTGTCGGAAAAATGTTATAGTAAAAACTGTTGCATATATTGTGAAAAATTTGCTGTTCTAATACTTTGTGCCGGCAGTGTATGTATGTACATAAATTGCTCGTGAGCCTTTACAAATTGCAACAAAATATGACATTCATCCCTTTGGCTGCTTCCCCTTTCACAGCTAGCTAGCTGCGATTATGCTGTACATAGAATGCATTCGCCGATTCACCTCTTCGCCATTCATCTCTGCAGCCATCAGATATACGAAGTGTGCGTATTCGTCAAAATGAAAATCAAAATCAACATGAAAAACAATCAACGTTGACAACATGGCCACCAGCCAAACGGTCTTTTATAGCCTAAACTGCCGAGGAGCAAGCCATAGCTAGCAGCTGCAGCGTGCATGAAAAGTGCCATAACACTTGCAATAACAACAAACACACACTTACACGGACACAAATAACAATAACAGTTGGAAATTTAATTCAAAAGTGTAATTGAAATTGCAATCACAATTGACTTCTTGACAATGATTAGCTTTGAGTAGCTGAGTTCCTGTTCGAGCATTGCCAAGTGGCAGGCAAGCAGGCAGCCACACATCCCACTACAAGACCACCTCGGGTGTGTTCGTGCCACATTTGCCGCTTTGTTTGTTATTCTTTCGCTTAATAATTCTGTTTCCTACGCTTTTTTCTTTTGCTACTTCGCGCCTTTTCTGCGTTGATTTTTGACAGGCTTCAACTTTTGCCTGCTCTGATACCCCATTATCGGCTTATATATATGCGAGTATTTATGTACTTGTTGTACGGATATACATTGCCTGTCTGTTTGTTTGTTTGTTTGTTTGTACGATGCGTAAGTCGTTCGCTGGGGAGCTACGTCAAAGTTTTCTATTGTTGCAAGTATGTATTTGCTATTGTTATGGTTGTTAATGCTGTTATTGTTATAAGAATTTGCTGTTGGCTTTTATAAACATTGATCGAGGTAATGGTGTTGGTTGGTGTTGGTGGTGTCAGCATTGAAGCTGGCGTGGCAAGCGATGGTGAGGTTGGTGAGGTTGGTGTTGCTGTTGTGGCTGGCTGCCAGTGCCACTGCCACCGGAAAGTGTTAATCCATCTGCTGTGGTGTTACACATTTCCTATTGTTGTTTGATTCTTGAGTTTTTCGTTGCTGCCCGCAAAAAGCGCATTTGTTTGAAAAAACACACGAGTACTTAGTAGATATAGAAATACAATGCGTATATGCATTGTGTTTCGAATTTGTCGTTGCGGAAATGTTTGATTTTCTGCTTGAGGAAATACTAATTTCTGTCAAAATCTAATCACTGGAATTAGAAGTGAAACTTTGAGACAGAAATATTTCAAGTGGGAGAATGGGGCGTTCGCTGCCAAGTGTCTGATATACAAACGAATATATGATACTTCGATACATACATACATATATATGTATCTACTAAAGTGGCTTATACGCTATTAGTGCAAGTCTTATGGGCTTTTATTCTCTGATTAGTGGACTATATTCTCTGAGAAGAGGATCGTCTACATAAGCGAAGAAAGGATCAGTCCAGCATCTTTGTCTTGACGGCTAAACAACTCAAACACAATATACGACGTGATATTATTAATAGCTGAAGTACATACCCTGTCGGAATAAGGCAGGCAGTGTCAAAAATTTAACAATGGAAAAAGCAGTTGGAAATAAATTACTTTGAAACAAATGCTCCAGGCGAATATCTGGCTCATCAATTCATATTTTTACTTATCATTTCGGCTCCTGATTTTGAGCATCATTCTAAAATATGTATGTAGTTTGAAAATGCAGAGTAGGACTATTGACCTCATAGTAACTCGAACTGAACATTTGAAAACACACTTACATGTCTGGTTGTAGCTGTGTGTTCAAATGTGTTTGCTGTTATTTGTTAGCTTCCAGAAGGCCCAGGTTCGAATGCCGTCAGAGGTAAAGAGGTAATAAAACTGTTTGTTTTTTGTATTCGAAATATGAAAAGGCATCTGTGAAGTGCAGAACCAATGTGTATTCCAACTGATTTGTAATGCTCCTGCATAAAACAAGTATTTTTAAACCAATTTTAAATCAAAATTTAGATTATTTTATATTGATTTTTATTACCTGCCGAGGGATGCACGCTATTAGAAAAAAGAATTTTATAACTTTGTGGGCTATTAAACATGTCTGGCTACAGGTCTCGCCGGACGCAGTTAAGTCATTTTAGGTTCAGTTACGTTATGGTGCCAGAAGCGTGTACGACCTTTGTATCTGATTTATATGTCCCAAACGATGACGAAGACGAATTAAGGCAATGTTCTTACCTGCTCCTCTTATAGCTAATTTGCCCCACTTTGTAGAAACGCGCTGTTAGTACCACATCAGCAAACCTACTAGCGTTTTGAACTCTCTCTTCTGAGCGAAAGTACAAAGCTCCTTGGTTAACTTCGTTTTTTCTGCTTTTTTGTACATTTATAGACTATGACTCTTAGTGAATAATGTCTTCTTCATCTGGGGCATCGACTCTATCGTTTGTTTTGATGTCCCTATGGGTGGAATCCTAACTAGCTATTGATAAAATTAGAATATCTTCAGCAATGTTTCCCAAAATTAAAACAAATGTGGCCGGTCGACCGATGAGTACAGAGTTAGTTGGATAGGTCTTGAATTAAGAGATTTTCCGTAAGAGGTACGGCACAGCGTGAAATGGTCAGCAGCAGACAGCTCCGAACATTGACTGATTTGTTGCAAAGGTCTCTCCTAAAACTAATTTTGTGCTCTTCAACTGAAAGGACAAAATACAGGAACTCTTTAATAGTAACGAAACAAAGTAAGCGGCTAGTCGCTAAATTAGAAAGCTTTTGAAGGGAAGATTAATCTTTAAGTTATGGGAAAAGTTTAAAAGCTTGCATTCGCAATCATAACGAGTGTTATGAGAACCACAGGATCAAGGGCACTCTGCTCGAATGTATGAGTGCTTTACTGAATTTTATTCGAGTACATTTAGACGCCAAGCAGACGGTATGTTGGGGCTAATCGAATAGGAACCTTATGTACATACATTGGTGCTCGAACAGAAGGTTGTTGACTGTGGTAGTGTATATTGTAAGCATTTGAGAAATCTCTTCAAATTTCTCCTTCAAAAGCAGCAACATCCATAGTACGTTTGAGGTACCGAAAGACCTTTCTCTAAACGAGATGGCTGAATAACTGCGGGAATTTTAAAGCCGACGCATTGGTGCATTCGGATAAGCTTACAATCCTGTAAACTAATGGCCGCTGAAAAATGTATAATGCTTGCGAATAGTAGATGCTGTGACGTGCTCAACTCAAGCTCGATACGAAGAAGCAAACTGCTAAGCTAATACGGTGTTCGCATGAGGCGATTTTACAGGAAACTTTTAATTGAAAGCAAAAAATCGCCTGGTGTGAACGGCCTTTCAACTAATCGCTTCCAATGAATTTGGGGTGCAGCCAACTTTCATGCGAACACCGTATAACACTAGCAATGCAACCTCTGTGAATATAGAATATTTCACGACTTCTGTGGAAGCTTTATAGATGGGGAAGTGAAGGTTGGCGCTATCTAGACTAACGCGTGTCCTATTACGAATACCTAAAGTTCGTCAAAATAAGGGTTCTTATGAGAGAGACCTGCAACTTAGAAGATTTGCTTAACCCAAGTTCAGAGCAATAAGTATTTCGCAGCTCCTACTAAGCACTCAAATTAATAATACACTAGGACTGCCAGTTACTGTCGAAATTCGACGGCTTTTCTAGTTTTTTTTTTTAAGAGCCTTGGAGAGGTTTTCTAACTTAGAACGTCGTCTCCTCCTGCTTTGGAACTAAAACGTGACTAAATTTTTCTATATCTTTGAAGGTGTTTGGAGGACTTTGGCTGGATTTGGTACGGACCCGATATAGTTTGCCAATAAATTTCAATAATTTGATACATATCGATAACGCGATAAATTTCAAAAGCACTAAATCTCGATAACTGTGCGTTTCAAGGGCTCTTTAAATTTCGATAGCTCAAAAATGTAAACATATGTCTCGGAATAAATCGATAACTCGATAAAATTTGGATACTTCCATAAATTTTGATAACTACTTAACACGATAAAACTCAGTAAGCAGTGATAACTCGATAAACTTACATATATAACTTTGAAAATTCCAAAAACTTCGATTTGACAAATCAATAAATATGGATAACTCGATAAGTTAATAGAACTTGATGCACTACGATAATTGTGGATACCTCTAAATATTTCGATAACTCGGTAAATTTTGAAAGCTCATATTCTGCGAAAGCTATCGCCAAATTTAGATCAATCGTTAACTCTGATAGCACGATATAATTCGATAAGAAGTGATAACTTGATAAACTTATTTAACCTTGAAATTTCGATAACTCGATATATTCTGCAAATTGTAAAAACTTCAAGTTGTCGAAGTAAAGCAAAATGTGAAAACCACTCTAATTGCAGAGCTTGCAACAACAACCATACAAAAATACGGAAATTTTTAAACGCCGATTTTGGCCGTAATTTTCAACCAATTTTGAAACCATAAAAACTCTCCTCTTCTACACAAAATCTTTACAATGGTCGCCAATCGCCAAATGAACGGAGACAAAATGTATGTTAGCGTATCAATATATAGATATTTGTAAAGAACTCTATTGGTATGGTTATCTCATAAGCAGTCGAAGCCCTGATGGAACCCAACGCTATATAAATATATTTTTTTGGGGACGCCAATACATTCGGATTAACAAAATTTAACAAAATTCTATTGCATACATTACACTTCACTGAAATTAACTCATTTGAAATCTGACTTCGAACCACAAAGTAAGTAAGCGCTTCTCATTTACCAAAAATGGCAAATAAGTGAATGCATAACAGCTTCAAATGTAACACCATCACTGTTACAAATCAGGTCACACAAGCTACCTAACACCCATTAGCACAAACAGCAGCTTTCCTTATCGACTTTGACACTTTCCGGGTTACAACACATTATCCGACTATTCCACTTATCAGATACAAAAAGGCGGTAACATACGAATTTTCTTTAATTTCTAAACAAGCACACCTACATTCATACATACATACCGGTTGGATATATTCATGCATGGAGTTTATAGCGTGAAGAAAGACTTGCGCGCTTACGCACTATCAAACGCAATTTTAAGAATAGAGAATTTGATTAATGCAAAGCTGTCACTGATATGTCACATGGATGTCAAATTCTGACATTTGACATTTTGCAAGCGACACCGGCAGACGCGCACACACCTTCATAAACATGTGCGTATTCGCGCATATATGTATGTACATATAGGCATGACTTCAATTGCTGGTAAGTGTTGCCAGAACATTAACATTTCGTCCCTTTATGCTTGTGTGGAAAGGAAATGAGAGCACCGTGCATGACGATAGGATACGATGGTGGGATAATATGTAGAAAAACATTCACATACATACACATCGTCATTTAAAGTACAAAACCGCGTATCGTCATTCTGCAAAACCGCGTAACTGACATTGGCTACCAAAAATTGGATTTGCTCACACAAGCTCTTGGCTCAACTCCTTATCCATTCGTCCTGAAATATACTAGCCAAAAATGCGATTGCTTTATAAAAAAGAGAACCATTTTGAAATATGAGTGTTTTTACGCTCTAGAAAATAGTTTCTACAACTTCACATACGCGGTTTTCCGTTTTGCTGATACGCGGTTTTGCATTTTGTTGATAGGCGGTTTTGCACTTTAAACGACGATATGTATGTATTAGGGATGTTAATTTTTTCGCTTTCGCGGGATTAGTCCCGGAATTTATATATTCATTACATTTTAACAACTTAAATCGAATAAAATGGTTATATCTCTCCTACCATAAAATAAAAAAATATATAAGTTTGAAACCTAATATTTTGATTAAAGTGGCGTTTTTATTTTTTCTCTCTGACGTCAGGATTTATTTTAAAGGACCTTGTAGTTTCAAAGATATGATTAATTCCCAAATAAATTTAAAAAATTCTATGCAATGTAGAATAAATTACCCATACATTTAGAAGAAAGCGAAAATTCCTTTAGAATTAAAAAAATTTAAATTTTTTGTATTCACAAGGACGAATAGGTAAATTGTTTAACTGATAAAGTTAGAGGGATAAAATTCGAGGATGTTATCGAGTTTATATAAGTCCTTAACATATAATTTTTTCAAAACCAAATGTTGCCTTATTTCAAGGGTACAATTTTAAAAGGACATTTTCAGTACTTACCAGTCCTTATGCACCTAAAATTCAATCTAATTAAATCCTAAAGAGTTTCGTCCTTAATATAATACCCATACTTCTTCTCTAAGCGTATTTCGCTGAATTTGTTAAATCATTTTTGGATTACTGACGTCGGAGTTAAAAACTAAAAAAACAATTTTGCTATATTTGTTTTTGAGCTTGACATTTATAAAAAACTATTAATTATTACAAAAAAAAAGAGGTATAACTAATACTGGTCAAGAAAGGGAGTTTCTATTATTGCCATCAGTGCAAATTACAAATCCCGCAAATTTGGAATATATAAAAAGGCCAGGACCTCGGGATTAACATTCCTAGTATGTATGTACATACAATGTACAAGAAATAAATACAATTTACAAATACATATAACATACGCGTACATTTTTATAATTTAAATGCGTTAATTCAGTGGTCCTTTCGAGCTGATTGCAATTGTTGTAGTAACTCGTGGTATTGCTGGTTGTGTCACTTCTTAACCATTTTCTTTCTTCTTGACATTCTTGTTTGGTATTTTTAAGTTTACAAGGCTGGTATAACATGACTTCACTTCTTCGATACTACCCTTTCCTGTATAACGGATCAATCGCACTAAAGACTAGCCCAGCTTACATACTTTTTATGGGATGAACTACATTTACAGACATACAACAACAAAATGAATCGCTTTAATCTGGTTGGAAAATAATGCAAGCAAAATTACCAACGATTTTGCTGGAAAAATCATCTTCTCTGACGAAGCCCATTTTCATCTCGGCGGCGAAGTTAAGAAGCAACACTATCGCATCTGGTGATCGTCGAGAAGCCAATGCACCCTCATAGAGTGACTGTTTGGTGCGGGTTTTGAAGCGGTGGCACCACTGATCCATTTTTCTTTGAAAAATCCAAGGTAATGCACTAGTTTTCCGAAGTTTTCCATCACATATGCTTACACTTATTTCGCTATCTTTTTTTCTTCTCAAGAGTTTTGAAGCAAGTCGGAAATGACGTTTTTCGGAATAACTCCACTCCTGCTCCACCTACCGGAAAAATAAACAAAACTCGTGGGGAATTCCCCGATTTGCGGGGAATTACACTTTGCGTGGGTAATCGCGGAATTTACCTTTGTTTTGTGGGGAATTCAACACGCTTTTGTTACTTTTGAACAGAATTTTATAAGTCATACAGTGTAAATCTAAGTTTCAAACTTTGCGCAATATTTAAAAGCAAATTCAACAAACTTTCGTAAAAATTTCGAGCTTTTTAATTTGATCTTTAAAGAAAGGATTTTGTGTATGCAGTTTTGTAGCTCGTTCAATTCTAGTATAATAAAGTTTCAAATGGCTAAAAATTACCCTTGAATTCTTAGAATTTTCTTTGCCGAATTTGGTTTCATTTAAACACAATTTATTTTTATATGAAAGAAAACCGCAACAACTTCAGGAAAAAAATTCGAAAACCAAAATTTTTAGCCACTTGAAACTTGCACTTTATTATACTAGAATTGAAAATACATCAATATTTTTAAATAAGGACATATCTTTATGTGAGGAGTTCACAAAACTGAGTTGGGTGGCCCTGGTCCTGTGTTTGTTGAAACGTATCTGAGACTTCCATGTAAATATTTCCTAATCTTTCAATATTACTATTCACCATGGTTACACAATTTAAAGAGCGGGCAAGTATTTTATTGTCGTATTTAAATTTGCCTATTTAAATATGTACGTACATCCTGTGCACACACCGTTACTTGCACCAATTTAATTTTTTGTAGGCGGCCAGTGACACCCCTCTTTCAAAAAGAGTCCTCATCATGTCAAAGCTGTTTTTACTAATGATTTTCTTGGTATTTTTAATTTCCACATTATTTGCGCAATTCTTCAAATGTTACTTTTCATTTCGCTTTCTTGCCAGAGTTGTAAATGCCTTGATTTTCCACACGCTTTTCGTAGACATTTGATAGGGGGAAAGATCGTTTCGCCGCACTTCGTGTGACACTTGAGTACGACGACAATTCTGTCTAAAAAATTCAACATATTTTACTTCGAATTAATTTCGAATGTTGCTCACTTGTTCTGCCCTTATTGTTTTTTGTTATTGTTACGACTACAGTTGGCGGTAGCTGGTGTGGTGGCTGTTGATGTGGGAAATGTCACTTTTCTGACAGTTAACCGTCAACGTGCCTTTCGTCCCAGATCACACTTTTTCCATTCGGTCGCATGAATTTTTAAATATTCCAAGTTTTAACGCGCGCAAGCTTACTCAAATTGTTTAAATATTTATGTTGCTTAAAATAAAGCATCTGCAAAAACAACAACTACAGTTTACACGCGGCAACAATTAAGTTGGATAGTGTTTTTGTTTTTATATACGCACATACATATGTATATGTTTGATTGTAAATGTATAGATATGTAAATAGGTATGTACATTAGGGTGGAGTAATTTGTTCGGAACAAAATTTTCGAAGAAAGTTTATAGCGAATCTACGATTAATTCTTAGCAAAAAGTGGGAAGAAACTATAAAGAAAAAGCAGTATATTATATAAAGAACACACAAAATTTTGTAAATGAATAATTGATTTCTTTCAGAAAAATATATAATACGCGGATTTTTCTTTTAAAAATTGGGAGGGTCGAACATCATTTTTGGTATATAGTGTCTTCACCATTCTTATTTAGAATCGAACATAGAACTCGAATATGCACACATTTTTTTCTAAATTAAATTACTCCGCCCTAATGTATAAACGTACTTAGATGCATGTAACAAATTTTGAGTGGAAATAGGGTCATTCCATTGAAAAGAGGAAAACGACATAAATTTGAATATGCCCTAATTATCTCTATTTCAGTAGTAACCATTTTCTAAATGACTACATTTCATTAATCTGTTGGAAAATATTAAAAAAAAATCAAAGGCAGTTGTAATTTTTTTCCATGGAAACTTTTATTTCAAGGAGATGTCCCGCCAGTCACAAATTTAAATATTTTTAAATATTTCTATGAAGACTATATAAACCTCATTTTTATTGACAAAGTAAGCGTATATCATATTTTACAACAAAAAAATATCGTTCGCGAATTCTAAGTGGTTCATTAATGAGTGCACAAGAGTAAAATAGAGTTATTTTCAGTGTCCCACCAGTCACATTCATCCAAATGATAATTACATAAAACTAAGAAATCGTTTAGTATTTTCGTTAAAGCAATTTTATACATTAGTTATCGTTCTATGTTAAAAATATCTTTCGATGTTATATAAGTTCCGATGACATAGTTAAAATTCACAATTTATCACATTCTGGAGTCAAATGTCCCACCAGTCACAATGGAATGGCCCAAAGCAAATCGCACGCATACTAGAATCTAACATTTTAACGCCACTTACAACAAACAGCAACCGTTCCATCAACATTGGCATGAAGAAACAATCAAATTCTTTAAAACTGCTTGACCTATCAGATCAAAGTGTTTTCCGCAGCGCACGTATTTGTTGTATAAATAAACAATGTACACCACACAGAAAGTTTTGATTTAGAAAATATAACTTGCAGTAATGGCTGAATAAAAAATTACAAAACACCAGCCGCATTTTGAAGCAACAACTATAGCCATAAATAAGAAAAGGAGAATCTACGTCACCACTTGTCTAATGCTAGAGGAATTTCAAATAAAACGAATGCATTTGTGTAGCATTTGCAAAACATTTTGCTGAATTCAAAAAGAGTGAAATATTTAGCACCCCGAAAATTTGTCCAGAAGCCTTGGTGACGTACAGAAGGTATTAAAACAGTGGCGAGATTTTTTTAAAATAAGAACATTGACCAGGGGACAGATGAGCAGAATACCTTTAAATCAGTGATCCACAAAGTGGTCCCGCTGGGCCCCCAGGGAAGACTCGACGGAGGTCTACGTAGGCGTGAAAAAGTATAGGGGTTTCATAAGTTTTAAGTGGGAGTTCACGCCAATTTATCATAAACAAAAATGTTGGCTTGGCTTTACAATGTAGGTGGATATTACACTACTCAAAAAAATTAAAGGAGAAAAAAAATCAAATTTGTCAAATTTCGGCGGCCATATTGCGGTAAAAAAGCTCGTATTGAGACTTTTGAAGCTTTCAGATTCAAATTTTCAAATTATTCGGCTAGAAATTTTTTGAAGCTAAAAAAAATGCAAATTTTTTGCTTTTTTTGTCCACGGACTCGAAAAAATGCTTTCATTTAGGCCGGCATATGGATCAGATAGACTGTTAAATTACCTTTAATTCCCTTTTTTTTGAAACCTCTCTTATCTTTTTGGAGTAGTGTATTCTAAGTTCGCAAAAATTCTCACTGAAGAATAAAATTTCCATCTGCCCCCTCCTGTACAACTTAATTAAAGTTTGGTTTCTTTGCTCTTTTTTAAGTTAAATAAAATTATAGTTCAAAAAACCAAAACCTCCCTATTATAATTGCCATTCGTACTGTCGTCAGGTATGTAACTTGAGAATAGAAATCGCTGCATCTTTTAGGCGCATCAATATTACATAGTTACATCCCGAGCTAATAAAAGGAAGGTAAATAATAATAAAAAGAAAGAGCGCGTTCAACTAAATTTAATTTTTATATAACTGTGATTCGCTATAATATTTATTGTACGTATTTATACAAGTTCAAAAGTCTCCATCTTCTGATGAACTTAGAAAACTGCAAGGAAACGTGGTAGTTTCGGTGCCTAGTGGAGGACGTCTTAAAAAAGAAGCAGACCAAACTTCATGGAAGAGAGAACGCGAAAAGCTTAAAAAAACTGGCTATATAAAAATTACTGTTTCAAAACTCGCTATATTTATTTTTTATATATAAAATTTGCAAAAACTACCACACTGCGATTTTGATTTTTAATGTTGTTAGGCTCTTATTTATCCAAATTTTCAGATAATTAAAAGAAATATACAATTTGCATGTTGCTTGTTGTTGTAGACGTTTTTTTTTAATTTATGGCTTACTATTATAAAATCACATAACGCTGTTTGCAAGTGGATTACTCAAATTATGGCTAGTTTTTTAGTTATTGATTTGAATTGTTGAAGTTGCGTTACGCTATTGATGTTTACTTTAAACTTTATTAAGTCTGTAATCAAAAAAATATATAATTTTAATTTTTATTTTTACCACTCCGAATTTATGGTTGTAACTCAGTCACAATGCAAATTACCGTAGTTAGATCCAATCTTCACATTTTTTGGCGAGTTTTGGGAATATTGAAAAAATGTAGCAGCAGATGGTCCACCAAAATCAGTAAAATTTTTGAAAGTGGTCTACGAGAAAAACAAGTTTGCGAACCTGTGCTTTAAATTATGGACAGAATAGCAGCAAAAGCGAAAACTGTGAGACCCCGGGCCCACAATTCATAATGACGCAATCGATGTTCCATTCCCTGTTCTTGAAGAGATTCGAATAGCCGCAGTTTGGTAGCTGAACTACAGGGTGACTCAATAAGACCGCAAATGTTCGCAATGGGCCCATCGTTTCATACGTTGTGAGGCAAGCAGCACCGTCCTGTTGAAACCACATGTAGTCCAAGTACATGTCATTTAATTAAGGTCATAAAAAGTTCTGTATCACTTATGAATCATCCTATATTGAAATATGATAGCCAGGTTTGAAAGGCTAAACCCACGAGATCCGCGAGATCACCAGCTTCTTCATAATTGGGGAGGACCTCTCCGAGCTGCTTGGTAATAAACGACGTTTAAGGCAAGGTGATTTTTTAATCTGATGTTGGAGAAGACAACCAGAACTGCAAACAATTTTACAATTTTATACAAGAGCGTGACATTGCCATCAAGAGAAGCGATCTCAAAAAACACAACGTCTATTTATCCCTACAGATATTTGATGGATAAGCAATACGGAAGTTCTGGTTGATGAACGACGATCGATGCGGTACGCGCTGGTTCAAGCAGAGGAAGAGGAAAGGTATCCATTGCCTTGAAAATATCAGGTGGAGTGAGACTTATTGGCGCCACCTAGCGAGAATGAGGAACGGCTGGTGTAATACATGGAACTTTGTCAGAATCGCTTAAGCAATTAGTAATAAGCAGATTTAGAAGAGTTTTATTAGGCATTGATCGAGTATGTCTTTTTCATCGAACGAAAGGCCAGCAATTGGCTTTTGTTATTTAAGGGCATCCTTGGTGTAATCGTTGGTTCGACGTTATGATTTCAAACGTAACAAAAAAGAAAATGGATTATATCACCGAAATATAACAATATTTTTTTTTTTAAATATCGCTTATTGTCTCGAGGCTTCACAGCAAGGTGAGTGTGTCGAATTTTAATCACATTGGCTACATCAGTACTAAAAAACGACTAATATTATGTGGCTACTCTTCATGCGATTTTAATTACTTTGAAGAATTTATGTTTGTAAAAGCATACTATCAATATTTTATTATTATTTATACATATTTCGTTTAGCTTAGACATATTAAATATATTGAAATTTGGGAAAGATAGAACATATTTGCTGAAGAGATGAAATATATTCCATTTGGCAAATATGCACTTAGATTTAATTGAATTTTAAAAAGGTGGCACCCTCTTAAAATTGATCTTTCATTTAGTGTCTATATTAAATTGAGTTTAACTTTGAAACAGATAGCAACCCACTTATAAATACTTCGTAATTTAAGCTTTTTTTCAGCCTGTTTCATGTGGCTGATTATATTCAAACAACTTTTAAAAATATTTTCAGAGTAAACCTTTTTTAAATATCTTTCGTTTGGCTTGACATAATTTTATAGTATTTCATTACCCACTTAGGGTGATTAAATTTTATTTTACTTTTAAATAGGTGGCTAACCTCTTCAAAATTTCTTTAACTCAAAACCTCTCATTTGATTCCCATATTGAGATATTTTATTTAACTTGTGAATTAAGTTAACTTTAACTTTTTAAACAGGTGGCAAAACCTCTTGAAAAATATTTTCGAAATAAATCGCTTTTGAACGCCTTTCATTTGACACATACATTGTGGTAATATTTTATTCAACTTATTATTAGTTAATTGATTTAAGCTTTTTTAACGGGTGACAACCTTTTTAAAAAATATGTTTGTAAAAATTCGGGCATCAATCGTTTGACACCTACTTTGTTGTAATACTATTTTGTTTAACTTTTTAATTAACTCATTTCCACTTCAAAAAAAAAGGCAACTCTCTTAAAATTTATAAACTCTCTATCATTTATAAACTAGTTTATAAGAATCCATCTGGCATCGTGTTGAGGATACAATTGGCATTAATACGAATGAGGTATTGAACACGTTTATTGGATTCAATGATCCGTACGTGTACCAAATTTACTAAATCACCAAAATCACTAAAATGCGGAAATTTGACCCAAATATCTACTAGATTAAAGCTTCTTAAATTTCGAACAGGTATAAATACAGAAGATTTTGCTCTTGAATTACAATATTAACTTTTTGTTGCTTAAACAAAATACTAATACAAAAAGGCATTTGTTTTGCAACAATTCTTTTAATATATTTTTAAAATTTGTTTGTATGTACACTATACGAGTTGTGAGATGCCAATCCTGTTTTACAATAATTTAATTTGTTTTCTTTTTGCTTTATTAACCTATGTACTTCAGTTGGCATTTTAATCCATCGTACCAATTCAAAATGTAAGCGCTAATTCACCAGTGTTTCGCATTAATTATTTAAAACAATCAGCCAACCAATAAAGTTTATAAAATAATAAAACAAAAATTGCTGCGATGTCAAAAGTAAAACACACATTACACTCGAGTTAAAGTACGCCTACAAACCCCACATACAAAAACCCACACCAACACCGAAAGAGTCGATGAAAGGGAAGTTATTCCAGTTTCCCCAATGAAGAATTCTCGCTGTGTTGACATTTGAACGCGCCGGAAACATCGAACAAATTAAATAAATACTCTTACTAACAGCAGCAGATGAATTAAACAACAATCTTAACTATAGCAAAAGTAGCAACAAAAATGTCCTACAACAAGGACATTGATGGCAAAAATACAGTATAAACATACAACATGTATGAGTCACACCAGCAAGGCAAAGCAGCTGGCGAACAAAAAAAATGGCAAACAATTTTAACAAATATTAAAAAAAGCGAAGGATACAACGACTCAGAGGAAGCGGAAGAATCCACTGTAGCGCCGCTGAATGCACCATTTTTCAATTTAAACAGCATTTCCCTTCATTGTAGTTGTAGTGACAGCGTTTGTCAAGCGATCGGTGGTGGTTATGCGAGGTGATTGTAGGCAATTTCGTGCTTGGTTGACACCACTGTTGGTCTCTTGCGAAATACGTTATTCATCTGCATGAATGGCGGATGTGCCACACATGTACATCCTTACATAGTCCGTCGATTCATATATGTATGAACACATTCAGGATTTGTATGTATGTCTCTGTTGTATTATATGAAACCGACTGTTGCAAGTAATACCGGCAATACTTGCTAAGAACGTAAAATATGTCATGCAAAGTACAAAAGTGCAAGTTCTTGTCATGTTCATGTCAGCACCGCTGACATTTGAATGAAATTTAAATGTTGCCATGCTTCTTCTTCTTCCTTCTACACTTCAATAAACTTATTATTTTGTTTGTTCTCAAACGAGTTTTGTTTGCACTTCAGTTCTCTGCTATGCTCATGTTTTTTTAATTCAATTTTTTGTTTCCACATGATGACTTTAAATAAAACGGGAAATAATAAATAACAATATCTATTGTTTGTTTTATTTGATAACCGCAACTACATATTAAGCATTTATATAGTTCAACCTCGTTAATAACTACATATAGCCTATCTGACACAAAACTTTGCTGAACCGATGACGGCAAATATCCTAGCAGGAATGGAAAAATTAGGGTGAAGTGAAACTTTTCTTGATTAATCTTTTAAACCTAATAATTGCATGTTTCTACTGTAACTAATATTACATGTCACTGGTGCAGTGATTTTAAATTGATAAAATCACAAATCAACAAATATAATTTTATTGTATTTTTCGTTAAACTTGGTTGAGTTGAGTTGAGTTGAGTTGAGTTGAGTTGAGTTGAGTTGAGTTGAGTTGAGTTGAGTTGAGTTGAGTTGAGTTGAGTTGAGTTGAGTTGAGTTGCTCTTTTCCTTATACATATACTCACCTTCATATAATATTATCCTCGTTTATATTTAGGCCTTTATCATGTCCTTCATTTACATATTCTTATTTACCTTTATCTTTGTATTAATCGTAATCTAAATCTTATATTTAAACCGCTGCTTAACATGTTTCCATAATTCAATATTAATATTAATGCATAAATTTAGGAGGCATTTCCGTCCCATTTCTGTTACATTCGCCACGTTGTTTTTTTAATTCACTACAACTGCCAAAGAGTTTCACTACAAGAATATGTGCGGCTGCCTAAATCAAAACTTAACCCGCTACTTTTTTCGGGTGCAAAGAAGTGATATAAAGTAAGTGGAAGAGTACCCACTCTTCAACCTTCTGGTGAGCTTTTGGTCACGTCAGTAAAAAAGGGAACTTTAGTAGGGCCACACCGACGTATTCGGTTTAAAGATCCATTAAAATCTACAGGGTCTATTTGCCATGCAACTACAAGCGGCATCTATTTGCAGTAAGCTCTATAAATACGCTTCTTTTACAATCGCTTTGAGTTATGCTCAGAGCTTGGGCTACATCACGAAAACATTTAAATCCATAAAAAAAAGGTTTTGTAGCTGGGCCTGGAGCCTACGACATATTCTCCCCAGTTTCACACACATTAGGGAAAGATTTGTCACTAGTCACATATTTGGTCCCAAATTCAAAAAAGCTGATCGACTTCCACCCGGCATGGCAGGTGTTAGTTAAATATATGACACTTTCATCGCTATATTTAAATAATCACTTGGATGTCTCCTAATCAAGAATATACGCTTCGTGCGTTTTTGATGTGTGTTTCCATCTATGGTGTTACGAATAGCTCGGAATCGTTCTTCATACGCCTCTGAGAAATGTACTGCAAAAATCTGTTCTATGATTAATTTATCCGCTCTGAAGGTGCATTGTTAAGGCCTACTCAGTTGGTTAATGATATGTCATATAATAATGTTATACGCGATATTAAGAGATTTATCACGCGTTAATTGGCGCAAACAGCAGCTCACTCTTTTTTTGGATTAGGCCAATGCACCACCTGTGTCGCCATTGAAAGGCGCTAAAAAGTGTTCCTTCCATATCTCGAGTGAACTCTGGAAGTCTGTAAATATATTTCTATCTTCATCTTTCCAGGAACGGTATTTAAACCGATTGTTTTATTTCATAGAATCATCGAACCGTATTTCTGCTTATCTGCCTCTCTTTACTTCCTCCAGAAAAAACGTTTTTGTTCCCTATTTGTTCACGGTACCGTCGTGTCGCCATTGCTGCCGGGTGGCTTGATATGCTATGTATTTCTCCGTAGCAGGCGCATGGCACTCGTAATATCAGTTGTTTTAGCGTAGGTGGTAATAAGCAACAACCTCTTCCGCTGCAGTGTGAAGTGGATGAAATCCCATTACGCCAGGAGCGCGCCTTCCGTCTATCACAACGTGATCAATTTGGATCTTCGTTCTTTCATCAGGGTAATCAATAAGCTCTGTGGATATTTCATTGCTGATCGCGGTAGTGCTAACTGCCAGGTTCCATTGTGCGGGGAAGTTGATCAGCCTACTCCCGATTTTGGGCGTTTTGCATGAAGACTGAATTTTCCGACACTTGGACCAAACACGACTTCCTCGCCTAGCGTTAAATTTATCTATAACGATTTTATAATCATAGTTATCTTAAGATCCCACAGCTACTTTGGGGCGTGCCCACATCAGAACTGACTAAAAGATGGAAAAAGGAGTCGGCTCCGGTCTGTTTTCTAAAGACCTTCAAATAAAGTAATCCCACCGCCTACGTGAAAACTGTCCTGTCTTCCAGGTGGCAGTATTTGCCAAAGAGAAGGCGGCTTGTCTCGGGATTGTAAACATTAGGCTCCAGGGTGGTAAAGTCGAAATCAGTTGGGTAATGTCGTGCAACGCTAGCTTCACTGAGCTACGTTAAAACCTCTATCTGCTGAGTTTCTGGACATAGAAATATATAAGGGAATGAAATAGCCGAAGATATGGCTAGACACGCTCGGAAATGAAAATGAGCGCAGCGGATAACTCTCTACTCTTCAAATCTGCAGTTAGAGCTCTTACCGTTGCCATCCCAGGGCACTGTGCTATAGCACCAATGCTACCATCGATGGCGTGTACCAAAGAGCAGAAGTTACCGGGATGAGGATAAAGAGGAATCGATGCACCACTTCGTATGTCAATACCTAGCCCTCCAGACAAGGCATCTCAAGCATTTGGGAGCACGCTTTTTGAAAAGCTTTGGGGAGATAGCGGAGGGGAAAATATCGAACATCCACGGCTTCATCCGGGATAGTAAATGGTTTGACATATTATATACTAGTTTGACAGATTAATCTATACTACCTCGGTTAGAAGGATGTGTCTCCTCCTGGCACTCACAGAGAGCATTTACATAGGGAAAATCTGCCCTTTGAGTTCTTAACCTAACTTAATCTACGCTGAACTGTGGTGATACAAGCAGTTGGATAGAGGCATAGCCGTAAATCGTTGTCTCTGTTTCGTTTGTAAGAGTCGTCAGCCTTGAGGAGAAAAACTCCAAGGCTTCTTCGATCTATTCACTGGCCATTGAATGAGTCCCAACAACCCTTTGCTGGCGGCTTGCCATCATGGTTTCCTACGGGTGTTCGGTTGATACCCAAAGGATACGTGATGTAAACACTAAGGGCTGGATACTCCAATTCAACTTAACTGTGTAAAAAGTAGGCTAACTTTTGACTTAAGACCAAAAATTGGCTAAACTAAGTTAATTTGAGTTAGATAAACCAGCCCAAAGAATCGTTAGCTGCTTGAACCGGATGGAAAATAATCGTTGCTGGCCTTTCATTGGTGCATAGAGTAGAAACTTCTCCCACATACGTGCGCTTCTGCACCCGGAACCATCCTACAAATAAGTTCAAATAAGCAGCCAAATATATAAAATTCTGTCAATCTTAGCGAGTATGAAATTCCGTTAATTGTACGATAATATACCGACAGACAATAAATCGTATAGTATCCAAGTTAAGTAACAATTTAAGCTGTAGTCAAAATTGACAAACCCTCTAATAAATAACTCGGCTCAAGATCGTTCACATGAAATTAATACGACACTACAAGTTCGCACTTTACTAAATGCAACAAATGCAGGTGATGAAAACATTATTCACTTTGCGGTCAACAACACACAGCGGCACATATGAATGAATGCGCATAGCTGTACACATATTAGCATAAAAAACACTTGTAACACGTGTCGGCCATAGCCGAAAACATGTTGTTCTACTTTGACTTTAGGCCTGTGGCGTCGCCTAAAGTTTACGAGCCTAAAGTTGTTCGAATGGGATTTGAATTTGGTTGCACTGACATCGCATTTTGATTTATGCATTCGTGTGGGAAGAGACTGATTTTTTCGCGCTGAGTTAAGCTACACTAATTTCATGTGAATTTTCAAAGCGACTTTACGTAAATGATTTGTTTGTTGGTTTGGCAAATTTGCCAGATCAGCACGCAAAACGCATATTTGGACAGAGCGGAACACAAGCAAAAAAAAAAACAAAAACAAATAGACAACAACGTTAGAGCCAAAATGTGTGGCAGGTGGTGGCGTTGTCTCACATGTGCCGTTGGATTAGATTAACAAAAGATGAAGTGAGTGTATTTAGGTCCAAAGTGAAGGCGGGGGTGCGCCATTCTAAACCGCCCACAAAAAATGCGCGCTGCCTGCCTTGTGGCCGTACAATTCGCCGTTGGCTGGCTGGTTGGATGGCGGCTTAACTGCATTTACATTAGCCAAATTGCACGCATTTTGCATGCTACAACGACGATTATTGCACATGCAACATGTAATATGCGTGGCTGCGTTACACTAAGCGTTGCGGCTGCGGCATTTTTTACTTCACTTCACTTCACTGCGATTCATTTCATTTGGCATTTAGCTTTTGCCTCTGACATTACTTTGCAACATTGCTCTGCCGTTGTGGTATGCTGGCTATGCCACATTTCGTGCCACATTTTCGCTTTGTGCGCAAAGGAAAATTTAATTTATTGATACTTTGTAATAAATTAAATCATTGCCTCGTTAGGCGTGCAGATTTATGGAGCAGGAGAAATAATTCACGAAATACGCGCCAAAGCATACTAGCCAGCGCCAGCGCACGCACGCACGCACGCACTCACATACTATATGTATTTGCAAATGTAGTTGCACATACATATGCAGATATATGGGTTTTAGCCGAGAAAGCCACAACCAACGGCAATCGCCTCAGAGACTCAGTGGCTTCGAGGAAAGCCAATGGCGTGTTTCAATTCGCATTTGTTTGCATCAGGCGCGAGTTTAAATGGTGTGCAGCGTTGCAAGGTGGCGTGAAGGGCAGTTGTCAGCGTTGCCGCGTTGGGGCAGTTAATAAATTTACATTACACGCTAGTCGAAGAGCATTTGAATGCACGTTTGTGTGGCGAAATTTTCGCGAGCGTTTCAATTCATTTGCGATTATTTTCGCAGCAGGCACCGCCCCGCATTCGATGCTGCAACGGCACCGCCATCGTCGCACAGTGGGATGTCAGTGGGCAAAAGTAATTAATATTCTTAGGCTGCTGTATTGAAATGCCTGTACTTATGCTTACAAATTAGTTTTAATTGGCATATCAATTGTGTACAGTTGGAAAATGGTAATTTTACTTCGAAGATATGTAAAAAACTTTTAGATAGGACTAGCCAATGCCCGCTTACTTCGCGGCGCCTAATAAGAGCTTTTGCGTTAGCCAATGCAAAAGAGCGTTTAAAAACAAAATTAGTCTGTAAAGTCAAAGTTTTTGATTTAAGTTGAAACCACTAAGGCGCAGTATCCTCCTCACACATAGGCAAATAGTAGTAACGCTGTGATACCATATGGAATACCAATCCCTTTTGGTGTCATAAGCTTTACTGATGGTCTTATTTTCACCTGTGAGATCTCTGCCAATCATGCGTAATCTTTTTGTATGATCTTACGTATGCCAATAAAAGTTCTTATAGGGAAACTCAAGAGCACAGAAGTGCATTTTCTTTATAGGAAGGCCAAGAATCCTCGCTGTCCCATAGGATGAAAAGTTTTCCGGTACATTGCTAAATGAGTAGTGTGATCTCTTAAGTATCTTTCAAATGAAGCAGTTGATATACCTACGGTGATCTTTCCTTGTTAATTCACCACTTTTACAATTCGTGGTAAAATTTATGAACTGATTTCAGGGTAGATGCAAGACCGCATGATCGTGCATGAGGGCGTCAGAAAAACTTAACCCCATGCTTCATTTAAACATTTGAAAACTAAATTCGTATAACTTAAACATAGGTCCAAAGCAGACCAACCACACGGGGTTTCTATACATTTCGGCTGCAGCGCCATCCATTGGGCTTATTTTCTGCAAAACCATTGCTTACCATAAAATGAATACGTGTTATGAATTTCTACCTTAACTCCAGCGGCACTAATCGGGTAAATTTGTATCAAAAGAATTTTCTATCATACAGGTACAGAGCTCACATTTAAAATTTGAACGAAATCGGTTAATAAATACGATTTTTATAAATAACTCTACTCCAGCACCACCTAGCGAGTTTTATAGTAGCATGTAATTGGACCATATATGTATGTAAGATAACCTCCGACAATCTGACGGAACTCTATTCAGTGTTTTTTGAGTTTATTCCGAACAACGAAAACGGCTATCATTTTATGCAAATAGGTATGTAGATAGGACAGTTTATAGCGAAACTCGTAAAAGCAAAGCTCCATTCTTTGTGAAAAACTTAAAAAAATTCTTCAAAATTTTCACAAAAATTTTACCTTACTGAAAATTAAAGACAAAGTTAGAATAGTTCAATGGGATTTATAAATCTAGGAGAAAATGGTTCCCAGTCGAGTGATACTTGCGCGTTTACGTAAATGTATATCGATCCAGCCTTTCCAATAATTATCACTTTTCGCCATAACTACGGTATTGATAACATATGTAGCTGTGTAGAATTTCAGGACGTTAGCGTAAGCAGTTCCAGACATAAGCTATATGAGAAGTTCAGTTTGCATGGAAGGAAGGAGCCACGCCCCCTTTCCCAATGCATTTGCAATATATGCATCAGTGCTAAGTTTCAGTTCCCCAGCGTAATTGGTTTTAGTGATATATTGGTTTTTTACGTTTTAGTCTGTATAAGAATTTTAGGAATATCCCGAGCTAAATACCGAGTAAATTTTTGGTCAGAATATTTATTTTCAACGTGTTGCCAAATATGAACCAAGTCGATGCAGCCGTTTAGTAGTTTAGTGAAATGCATTGTAAAGAGAACTGTATGAAATTGTAAAACGTGACGTCTCAGATTTCTTAATTTTTTTGGCAGCAACAACGAAAAGTTAAAATTTTTTTTAGCGAAAACCCTTCAAAACAGAAATAAAAAAAAATTAAGTTTGTGGTTATATCAAGGCGAAATTTTGAGAACGGTGCGTTGCTAACTCTAAATATAAACAACGACGCACTGGAAAAAGTTAATACGTTCAAATACCTAGGAATAATGATCGACGATAAACTAAAACAAAAAAAAAAAAATGGATTCTATATTTTCAATTAGAGCTCTAGCAAAACTGCATTTAATTCCATACATTAGCTTTTGCGTGATGCGCTTGCAAACATACAGACAAACATACCGAAATTTTAGATTTGGCTTCTGTTGATCTAATAAACCCCCTATTAATTTTTCTTTAACATCTATTATGTACAGATATCGGCCTGTTGCAATTTTATTATTCTCAAGTACTCTCGTTTGATACCCATATGGCAACACTTAGTTTATATAGTAAATTTAACTGAATTAAAGTTTTCAAATAAGTGGCAACCCGCTTCAAGAATATTTTCAAAAGTAAGCTTCCTAATCCTCTTTAGTTTAATATTCGTATTGCAATATTTCATTTATTTTACAAATTTCAATGAATACAATCTTTCAATCAGTTGGCAAATCCCCTAATAATATTTTCAGGATTAAAATTTCCTATCGTCTTTAGTTTGATGCCAATATTGCAATATTTAATTTATGCTATCAATTATATTAAATTAAAGTTTTCAAATAGGTGGCAACCTTCCACAAACATATTTTCAGCTGTAGGCCTTTGTAAATTTCTTTCATTTAACAGCCATATTGCAGTATTCACATTACCGTATCAATTGACCTAAACTGAAATTTTAAACACAGGTGGCAACTCTCTAATTTTTTCTTCTATATTGGAAGCTAAATCTCTAGCGATACAACGGTGAAAACTGCATTCAATTCCATGTTTTCGACTGATGCGCGTACAAATATACAGACAGACAGATATTCAAAAATTCTAAGAATTGTTTATTTGGCTTCTGTGGCTTTAATAAAAACCCACCATATTAATTTTTCTTTAATATCTATAAGGTACAGACATCGACCTGTTACAATTTTATTATATGTATATCTAGATGTAGATATAGATTTCATTTATTTTATCAATTTAATACAATAAAATTTTTCAAACAGGTGGCAGCCCCCCCTAAAACCATTTTCGGCAATAAAATCTCCTAAACCCCTTCAGTTTGATACCCATCTTGCAATATTCAATTTATCTCATAAATTAAATTAAATGTAAATTTTCAAACAGGTGGCAACTCTAAAAAATATTTTTGGCTGTAAGCCTTCTTCAGCCTCGTTCTTTTGACGCCCATATTGCAATATTCATTTTTTCTTATCAATTTACTTAAACTCCGATTTTCAAACAGGTGGCAACTCTCTAATTTTTTTCTTCCTATATTTTAAGTTAGACCTCTAGCAATACTTCGGTGGAAACTGCATTCAAATCCATGCATTCGTTTTCGAGTGATGCGCGAACAAACATACAGACAGACAAACAGACAGACAGACAAAAAATCTAAAAATGGTTGATTTGGCTTCTGGTGCTCTAATAAAGACCCCCCCACATTAATTTTTCTTTAATATCTATAATGTACAGACATCGACCTGTTACAATTTTATTATATGTATAGATTTATAGATGTAGATATAGATTTCATTTATTTTATCAATTTAATACAATACAATTTTTCAAACAGGTGGCAGCCCCCCCCTAAAAATATTTTCGGCAATATAATTTCCTAAACCCTTTCAGTTTGATACTCATATTGCAATATTCAACTTATCTTATAAATTAAATTTAATGTAAATTTTTAAACAGGTGGCAACTCTAAAAAAATATTTTTGGCTGTAAGCCTTCTTCATTCTCTTTCTTTTGACGCCCATATTGCAATATTAATTTTTTCTTATCAATTTACTTAAACTCCAATTTTCAAACAGGTGGCAACTCTCTAATTTTTTTTCTTCCTAAATTTTAAGTTAGACCTCTAGCAATGCATCGGTGAAAACTGCATTCAAATCCATGCATTCGTTTTCGAGTGATGCGCGAACAAACATACAGACAGACAGACAGACAGACAGACAGACAGACAGACAAAAATTCTAAAAATGGTTGATTTGGCTTCTGGTGCTTTAAAAAAGACCCCCCCACATTAATTTTTCTTTAATATCTATAATGTACAGACATCGACCTGTTACAATTTTATTATATGTATAGATGTACAGACATCGACCTGTTACAATTTTATTATATGTATAGATAACAATTATAGTCGTAAAAAAAAAATTTTAATAAAACGATCTTTATCTGTAAACTGTTAAGTTGCGTCCAACACTTCTAATGTTGCTGAGCATTATAAGCGCATTTCCTTGAACGGTGGGCCAGAATTATCAGTTCTCAGCCCTCCCCCACTATTGGACGAGGAAGATGATAAGTTTGCGATCACTAGGTGAGTGGCCAAACTTGCAGATTACTATTGAGGGGGATATCTCTATATCAATTTTCTCCACTCTAAAGCGGCCTTAGACACAATACTCTTCGCCACGTTCAAAGGGAAAAGAGTGTCGGTGAGCAACCAAAAATTCTATGTTATTAGAGATCAGATCCAGCACAGGGTATAAAGGGAACCCAAGTCTTGCTTATCAGTAAACAATGGTAATAACTAGTGAACCCGTATGGTTTTCAGCACGACACAATTTAATTTAACTTTTGAAACAAGTGGCAACCATTTTCAAAAACCTATAAAATCTCCTCTTAATCTGTCAGCCATTTCTGGGTGAAAATATGTTTCACAGGGTGTTGGTAAATGTGCTGTTAAGTCGTAGAAAGGGTTTCAGACACGAATCATTTACGGGAATGGCAAAAGGGCAAGCAAACCCACTCACTTCTGTTTTGTTATTCCATCATTATCGAGGTAATAGCTCACAGGCTCTTAACCCAGAAAAGTAATTTGCTTAAAAAATTATTTCTGATGATAACTCTGAGGAAGTTATCAGTACTCAAGTGGCACACTAGTGTATAACTTGCTGTAAATTTGTGAATTTTGGTATAATTAATCAGATTTATACTAAAATTCGTAAATTTACACCAAGTTATACACCGGTGTGCTATTTGAGTATTTACTTGACCTGCCACAAGAAATTTTAATAAAAACAATTTTCCAGCAAAATTGTGTAGATAGAGTACTTTGCTCTTGTAACAAAATGCTATTGCTGATAGTGGAATTTTCAAAATAAGAATATAATACCATCAAAGCTATATTTTAAGTTTGACATTATTGTCATGACTGAAACATTAATCGGTGCTCACGTTACCATTCAAAAACTCATTTTGATCAAAATTGCAAATAGAGGGTATATTACTAGGGCGGCCGCGTGTAATTAAATATAACAGATTTTAGATCCTTAGCTAAAAATCAAAATTTAAATTTGTAATAGCAGCAGTTATTATAAATGGCATGGTTCAATTCGCATGTGTTTGCAACACACTTTTTCACAACGATTTGAGCCACTGTGCGTTCAGCTGCATGCAATTCAAAGACACCCAATACGAATCGAGTGGCTGTTGACAATAAATCCTTGGCTACAATACATTTAGCACCTTCATTGAATACCAAATATGCATTGCCAATACTTTGCTTGCCACGGTTGCAACGCTGCATGATGGGACGGCTGGTATGGGTCAAATAGTTAGCAAAGGTTTTGCATGAATCCCATTGCGTTGCAAAAGTAATTCGACGAAGTATGCTAATGCAATTGATTTGGCGATATTCAAAATGTGCATTTAATTTTCAAATACTGCAGTGACAACCGCAAAGGAACTACATTAGCAAAATATTTTGCGGATATTTTGACCTGCGAAGGGTACACACATATATACATACATACCTATGTATGTATATATGCTATGGTAGATGAAAAGTTGAAGACAAAATAATATTAAGTGCTAAAAATATTTTAATACAAGATAAGTTTTTCTATAAATTCCAGCAAGACTTAATTCAAAATGAAAGAAAACTAAATATATAAATGCTTATGTACTTATAGGAAAAATTTTGTGCTAAATATTTGTATACATATGTTACTCATACAACGTGGTGAACCAATAGTGTATTTATGGGGGAAAATTTGTCTTTCTATTTATTGCCTAGACTTTTTGATACTTAAGAAAAATTGGTTATTTCCAAACCAATGATAACCCGAAACTTTCGGGAACCTTTCCAATGAGAACAAAATAAAAACAAAAGTATCTAGAAGGTTTTCAAGGAGGATCAAATAAGAACAAAAGTCTTGGGAACGATCTGGTAGAGAACAAAACGACAACGAAAGTTTACTTAACATACTTATATCTTAAGTTTATCGTTGGCTTTATTTGCATAATTACGTTTCAGTTCTTGTTTGATTAATTTTAATATTCCAACGTTTCTAACTAATAGAAAGCGATGAGAAAAATTGTTGGTTCTGGCTTACTTTTATCGCGAAAAGTTCAGTGAGGATTTGTTCCCGTTTCGTTTTCAGTCATAAAGTTCCTGAGACCCTAGTTCCCAAATTGTTCTTCGAGAGAAAGTTCCTTAGACTTTCGTTCCCGTTTTGTTCTTTGCCAAAACGTTCTGGAAATATTTATTTCCATTTCGTTCTCTTAAAAATGTTTTCGAAAGTATTGTTCACATTTTGTATTATTGTATTGGCTTTATTCTTATATAACTCCCATTGAGAACGTCATCGACAGTTTTGTTCTCATTTCGGTTGTGGTTGGGAACAAAACTGCGAGAACATTTAGTTTCGATCATACCCTTGGTTCCCGGTCTCTGTTTATTTATGAAAAATTTACTCAGTTATTGCTAAACAAATAAGAATGGATAAAGTAATTTTAATGAAATTAGATCCCATTTTGATGTACATATGAGGTAATAAAAGAGCTGTAAAAGACTGCCATAATTTTTCAAACAGAACGATGTACACTTTAAATTTTAGAAATTTATTTTCATTTGAAAACGTCAAATTGCGCATTATGCTCGCGTTTCCGGAATGACAACTTCCTTTATACATATGGTGTTCTGAACGATATGAGCTTAAAATCGTGAATTGTTTGACGTTGGTTTTCTAAAAGTTAGTTGAGGGAATTTCATCAGACCAATTGGAGGGAGCGGTCCTCTGTCTAACGAACTATCTTAACGAACCTGTCCGAGAACAAACCTCCCAGACGAGACGCAAGTATTTGACTTATTCGAAGTATTCAAGAACTGTTCGGCTTATATCTTCATGTATACGGTAACAGTACTGCCTTATTCGGGATTATATTGAGGCCGTCATTGCTATACCAGTTCGATACTACGCACAGAGCTCCACTCATTACGCCTGATACAGTACTGCCGAATTTACCGTACCAAGTTGTCCGCGTATCAAACAATATCGTAACCACCTTCATGTAGTTTGGTTAAGAGATCATCTACCACAAGAGGCCAGAGTAGGGGATAAATAATACATCCCTGTGGTCATCCCCTTATGGCTCCGCTGTTTCACGGAACTGTTACCTAAAGACGATATTATACCCCGCTCACAAATCATGGAGCCGATCCACCAGGCAGTAAAGATACATATGCCTCTTTGGGTCAACGCTCTTGAGATACATCCATAGATACTAGTATTGCAAAAAGCCACCTCAATGTCCAAGATCAACCAACATCATGACTTTAGATAGTGTCCCATTTAAAAAGTACATTTTTTTGTACAAATGCATGTAGATATGTATGTGTAAGTAAAAGATGAAAATCCCAAAATGATGACATGCATGCAAATTTTGTTACCAATATTTTTGTATACATACTTTGCAAATTACTAATTTAAGATCATTGGATCGAGTCACAAATAGACGCTACCTGCTGTGAAAGGGTCGCAAAAAAATTAAGCATCAGAAAGTTGCGCTAAGCCATTTACTCATTCACTTTGTACAGGCGCCGCGGTTAATTAAGAATTTAAATGAGATGTGTGCTGGAATCGAGAGGAATATCTTTGCCGTTACTTGCTTGTTTCGTATAAATTATTTCATGGCAGAAAAAGCTTAAGATGGGTTCACTGTAATTGATATCAGCGTTGTCGTGAGCTATTTTTGCCCGATGATGTGATGATTGAATAAATTTGCAAACAAAAGAGAAATAAATGAATCGCAATTATCCTTATGTACGTACATATGTACTTCGATGTGCAAAAATTATTGACTAAATGAAACAACCAAATGATGCAACTAACAGATTGGCGGACTTATCGGTTTCTAATGGAATTTATGCAAAACATTTTGGAACGATACATGACTGGTATTTATACACTTAAACTTACATATGTATGTATTTAAGCATATTGTCCATATATATAAATAAATCATGTCTGCTACCTTGTTGTCACCCAATTTTGGCAAATCCCTCTCTGATTAGCAGTGCTCTCGACGTGTCAACTCCTCGAAATTTGTGTGTGAAATAATTTTTAGAAATGGCGTTGGATTCGAGCGATTTAGAAAAAAAATATTGTGTTGAGTGACCCTCTTTTTTTTTGCATAAATTTTGCAAAATATGCGCATTCATTAGGTAAGCACTTAGCAGCTGTGGTCTGGGTAAATCCACCGCAAATCGACGCCAAGAGTACAAAAATGTTCAAGTTGGCAAATTGTATTTTATTTTATTGCGAGCAAATTCTGACTAAATTGTTATTTGCGTATGAATTATTTGCTCAAACAATTTTTATATTCTGTACCACGAAATCTTTAATCATTCACAA